>NW_015150858.1:601020-609934 GCF_000732505.1 Cyprinodon variegatus
TAAAGGTAATATTTTTAAGACTTTTGGTTATAATTATATATATATATATATATATATATATATATATATATATAATTAGTTTATTTCATAAAAAAAGTGGAGTTGCTGAACATTAATCTAGAAGAAGTTCACATATCTTGTCCATACTTGCTTATGATTTGCAGTGCATTTATATAAAGGTAATATTTTTAAGACTTTTGGTTATAATTTATTTTGGTGTATTTCATACAATAATAATATATACATATATATATTCTATGTAAATCAGCTGAATTTTCCATACAGAGCGTTCAGTTTTAACAAGTTTCAGGTTTTAAAATGTTATCACTTTAAAATGAAATGACCAGTGAAATTCACTGTGATTAAGGTGTGATTTAAAGATTTACATGTTTTTTATTGTCTAAGATGTAAGCAGGGTGAAGTGAAAGTTAACAGGAACTTTTCCACCTGCAAACGGCACGGATTGTTTTACTGTGCTTTATTTTTACTTTTTCTGTGCACTTAAGGCTACGGGAAGATTTTTCGACTCTCACTCACTTCAATTGAAGGGAAGTGGACACGAGTGGTCCTGTGCCTCCAGCACTCTAGAAGCTATTCCAAGTTTAAGTGGTTTGTCGTTGGATGTTTGCAGTCCTCAGACTGAGTTTTTCGATTCAAGCTTCTCATATTTTCCGTTTACTTCTTCTATGGCTTCTTGTGTTATTTATGGTAAAGTTGTCAAAATCGTAAACACTGAAAATAAAAAATGAATGTGATTACTCTTATCTTGATCGATTCGGTTCATATTGACCCCCTTCTCCCCTGTCTACAGAGTCTGTTGCCACTGAGCTGCTCCCACGGCCACGCTGGCAGGAGAACTGGTGACATGTGGCATTCTGATATCTGTCACCTTGTGTTTGCTCCCACTGACGCCTTTTTACGAGTTAACCAAAAGGCTGGAAAGGTCAGGCTGTTTGGTCTGTGTAGTTTTCACACATTCCATTCCTGTGCTTATTGTAGTTAATTCAAGGGTTCTTTATTTTTCTTGACTTTTATTTTAATTGGCAAAAGTGACTAGCCATTTCTATACAACAGCTCATGTGTTAAGGCAAGATGAGGAGTTTGCCTCGAGAGCCTGTGCCAGACTTAAAGTGATATCACTAGAGCAGGGGTCTTCAACGTTTTCCAGGCCAAGGACCCCCAAACTGATGGTGAGATGGAGCGGTGACCCCCTAATTTTACATATATCAATGAAATTGTGTTATATCAAAATGGTCCTATAGTCACTCTATTACAGATGAAGTAATGCAACGAAAGAAATTTCACCCTGGGATTATTAAACTATTTCTGATTTTGATTCCTGGTTGGTGGGATAGGTGTTGTGAATGAAATGGTGCCCAGCTTGAAAGAGCTCCTGTGTGTAGCTGAATGACTGAAATACATCTTCTACCTCCATTTATCTGTTTACTACAGTGAGTTAAAAAAAATAATCCTCTTGTTCGGTAACTTAAAAAAAGAGCCCACCTGTATGACACACCTTAACAACATTACAAAAATATATTCAACTAAAAAAATAAATCTTTTGATGCTTGAATCTTTTACAGAAGTAAAAGTTTGAGGGTCCATCTGCTTACTCTGTGTTTAACCTGCAAGCTGAAGCTCAGCTCCTTATTCTACAGTTTGCAGGCTTCCCAACATGTCATTACCCTCATAAATGTTTGATCCAGTATATGTTTGATCCTCTGGGGCTTTTATTCCCACTATTTGTGGAGGATTGCAGTACCACAGAAATGTTACTACAGAAATGACAGTTTTATGGCAGTATTTTTTCAAACAGATGTCCTCATATCACCTGTAACAGCAGGAATGGAATATTTGTAGAGTTTGAATCTGAATGTTTTTTAATTAACTTTATGTAGATTGACAGTGTGTGGTGTCTACAGATTTCTTATCATTTTTAAAGGTGCTTCAATATGATGCAGATTAACGTTTAAACTGACATGAGTTGGTTAAGTTTCAATAGGTCCACCTTTATCTCCCGACCAAAGCGGTTCTTTGTTTCTTCTGTAGTTTTTGCTGAGATTGCACCAGTTTATCTGCCCCATTGCATGCAGTGTTGGTAACAAAGATAACCGCTACTAAATAAGTACCACAGGCAGTTTATTACTGGAACCACATCTGCGAAAGAAGAAACTTCCAGAATGGTAGCTGACAATGCACCAAAGTTTGCAGTTAATCCTTAATTCAGACCAAATAAAAATCTTCACTAACAGGGTTACTAGTGAACATTTAAAAAAAGGCTTTACTACAGGTGTAAAGCATTGAATGGTTTGTCTTTATTATGCTTCACTGGTTAAAAAATATCCAACAGAGCTATGAAGCTGTCGACTGAACAAGGCAGTCATTCCAGCTGAAGGAAAGGGATGTTTTCAGTTGGCTTCTAACACGGTTTTGTCATTTAAATAGCTTTCTTGCTGACTTTTCCTTCTATTGTAGCTATTGTCTACATAAGCTGCACCTAGATCATCTACCGTGTTCATTGCCAGTTCCTTATATAATAATATGGGTGCAGTTCTCCAGAGTGTGAGCTTTTGGTACATCAAAAGCTCTTGTTGAAAGTTTGCAGCCTCAGTTTTCTTGGTTAGATTGGGAACTAATGGGTTTCCTCAATCTCCACCTGTCACCTCCTGTCTTTGCCTGCTTGAACTTTAGCTTGATGTTTGCAGTCTTCTGAATTATCTGGTTTGTATGTTTAAGTTTTGCCATCTTGTGAGGTTTATTAGACCGCTGACACAATAGACCAGTGACCAACTAAATAACAAGACTTCGGGGAAGCTGTGCAACATAAGCCGTAGACTTGCTTTCTGAACTTAATGGGTCATATTTTGAATTTCATTGCAAAGCTCACAGGATCTTCTCAGCTCACAAACTGGCAATGGTGTCGATGTTGTGTAGATTTTACTTTCAGGCTGCAGAGTGTTATCATCTCCTCAAATTAATGTTCATATGCCAAACAGAACTACAGTAATTTGTTAAGTTTGTTCATCAATGCCTGTAACAAGATAAAATCAACGTGTCTGGTGCAGCTTGAGCAGTACACCGATCACACAAAGCCGTAAAAACATCTCTGAACAGATGTCTGTTGTGGTTGGGTTGTTACACAGCTAAATTACTGCCGCCCCCTTAAAAAATTTTACTCTAGGAAAATTTAGAAGTTATTTCACTTTTTTAACTTTTAATTATTTTTTTATTTAAAGTTTTTCAATACAGGAAACTTCATTAAGACACCCAATATGTGTTGCTAGATTCATCTCTTACCAGATTTTATCCAATACAGAATACATGATTTGCTATGGGAAAGCTTAAATTAAACTATTATCAAATTTTAACAGAGATTAAAAAGGGGTAAAACGACTACTAAGACGATAATCATGATAATATCTACTCCTTTCATAATAACTTCACACGTCTATGATGATATTTGGGGAATATCTTTGAACATATTTTATAAAAATTGCAATCTTTCTTTAGGTTAGTGAGCTGCAGGAAAAATAACTGATAGCAAAGTGCAAAAATACAAAGAGATCAGATAGATCACCAGGTTGTTTGTTTTAAGAATTTTATAATCTCTTCATTTAGCCATTAATAAAGAAAATATGTTTGTTTTTCATGCATGACAAATTAAACTGACCACCAGAGTATCTGCTCATATGTGCAATGAACAGGGGAGTATGGGATTGTACCGAAAGACAAGAAATAAACATGAGCCTAATTCATCATTTATGGCTCAGGTTATGTTAATGTGAGCATCGAGACTTCAGTAAAACAATATCTGCTGGTTCTGCAAGATGCTATGTTCTTATTCAAAGTTAGTCGGTTATATCGAGTATTGACTTGCAGGGTCGTGCTTGTTATGTGCATTACGTAATTAACTAAATATTCAGGTTTTAGTGACTACTTCAGTTGAGATTATACATGTCCCATGCAGATATTTCCACAAACAACCCAGAGAAACTAGATTTCTCTATGGTTTCGCCCATATCCTGCAGCCCTCATCTTCTCTTCTTGCAGAAATGCGAGTAAAGCTTCACTTTAACTCAAATGCATGGTTCTTCAGCAATGATTTGCTAAAAGTTTGTATTTGTAGAAGATGCATATAATATGCACCCGCATCCAGATTTAAGAGTTAATAGTTCTTCCCTGTCTTACAGAAACCCCTGCAGCCAGATATGGGCCATAATTCTTTGGCTAACTTCCATATTGAGAAGAAGATTGGACGTGGTCAGTTCAGTGAGGTGTACCGAGCCAGGTACCTGTTAGACAACACGTCGGTGGCCTTAAAGAAAATCCAGGTAAGCTGCATCAGTATCATTTTCAACATCAGGAGAAGTGAATATATTTAGCCAGAGTGGTCTTTGTTTAAAGGTCACTATTCATTTGCTCTGTCAACACCTTTTCAGACATTCTGGAGTTGTAAAAATATCAAGTCCTCCTGCTGCAGTTGTTTCTCCACACAGGAAGGCCTTAATATTGGCAATAGTAGTGAAATATGTGAAACTTGCAAAGATTCAGGGAATTCATAGTCGTACACTGACAGGTCTGAGGATGTTTAAACTGTGGTGACAGTTTGCAGGTTTTTTTTTTTTCTCCAGGGGAAAAAAGGTTAGTGGAGATGATAAATCTGTAGAGTTTTGCATCACTGAGAGAGACAAACACATATTTAACGTTTTTCTCAATTAAATTAGCTTCTTTTCTGGCTGGGAAATGCAAAATTACCACAACAATAAGCCAACAAATACATTTTAAGTCTTTTTTTTTTTTTATTAATGAAGGGCTGCTATCTTATCTGACTTGGATTATTTGTAAGAGGTTGTCTAACCTGAGTCTGCATTTAGATTCATGTATTGTCTTGCAGTTTTCTCTACCTTGTAAACCCATAGATGCAACAAAGATGCTGTGCTGCTCTGATTGAGCTTATATACAGGCAAACACCTTACACAGAGACTTGTGCATGTTACTCAGATGTGAAACACCTGTAGTTACTCCAATGCCGCCCTCCAGATAACAGCAACCATGTTCTGTTTAGGTATTTTCTACCAGTTTATCTGCATCCCTCAATCTTACACTTTTTGAATATGTTAAAACACCCCTCTGTCCTCTCTCCCCTTCTCCCCTTTTGATCTCTTGATAGATATTCGACTTGATGGATGCCAAAGCTCGGCAAGATTGCATCAAAGAGATAGATCTCCTTAAGGTAAAGAACCAGAGAAAAGGGAGACGGCGCCATGCGCTGTGCTCTGTTCTCTTAAGGTGCCTCAGCTGAGACCCACCACCACAGGAAAACAATTGATCTGCTCCAGACGCCGTGGATTTGTGTGTGTGTGCGTTTCCTCAGATGGTTACAAATGCAAGAGGCTGTTGTGCACACAAATGGGAATATAAATGAGTATGCATGTGTGACTGTACAGTTTATTACCTCCTCTTTTTGTGTGTGTGTGGAGTAACTGAAGAATTACACCCCTCCAGGCTCCTATTGGCTCTTTTTTGAATGCCAGAACAATTGTCTTTTTTCTCAAATCTTTTTGAAATGTTTAAAGCCAAACAACAATGCAGCAGCATGGAAATTTAACTGTCTCTCTCATGTGTCTCCCCCCTTCTTCCTCCTCGCTTTGCCTTTTTTATTTTCCAGTGAAGTGGTTTTGTTTGTTAAGCTACTTTTAACACATGTCAACTGGGCTGCTCTTAAATACTAATGAACAATCTAATGACAGTTTTAATACCTCTGCCTGTCTTAAAGATCCTACATGTCTGTCAGAAGTACTTTTCATTTTCCCCCAGCAGCGTTTTAGTTGTGACACAGGCTTGTGTTCTCGTTATAATTTTGATTTCTCACCAAACAATCAGAAAACTGGAAATCGCCTCCAAAAATGCATATTTATTAGAATGAATGACATTGACTAAACTATCTGGATACAATCTTTGGAGTATTATGTATTCCCTTGTGGGGGGGACTTTGGTTCATATTTTTTTTTGTTTGTTGACTTAACGGATGTTCCCTCCCAAAGAAAAAAACAAAAAACAGTGTTATTGATTTTTGGACTCTTAGCTATCTTTAATTTTCCGGTTTTTTTCGTCTGGTTAAAAATGCAAGGCATTAAAAAACTTTTCTTTTACAAACAGAATAAAGTGCAGTAATGTTGCTTTGAAGAATCTGCATTTGGCAGGGTTGGAAAAAGACACATATGTCTGGATCATGTGACCAAAATTTACAACACAATACATGTGTGAACTTTTATTCCATCTTGATTTGAGGAAAATAAAACTGTACAAACTTATGACTCTTTATAAGTAATCCAAAAAATATTTTAAAAATATTTTCTTAGACTAAACATATAAAAGTACATAAAAAACGGAAAATGTCAGTGACAAATGCCGTGATGATGAACTGCAATATTATTGAAATGTTTGTGAATGTCATATTACTGTTGTTGCACAAAAAATAATGATGCATTTACATGTTAACACATTTTTTCATTCACCCCTATTTACACGTATTGCAGAGATCTGGTTCTGTCAAATGACTGCTAAACAAATGCAAATTATAAAAGCATTAAACATATAGTTTTTCTTTGAAATTTCTTTATCATAAGCCTGTTGACTTATAATTCAAACATCCTTTGAATAAAATCCATTAGGAAAAACTCAGAGAAAGTAGAAATGACTGTGGTGCAATAATGTCTGACTAACCCTGATTTGAATATTTTCCTAAATATATTTTTTTACCAGAATCAAACATACCTAGATTATATGTAAAAGAAATAACCAATATATCTGTCATTCAAACACATTTAAACACTTGGTTCTATGGACCAGTTAGACATAGATGAAGACAGAACCCATTTTACTCTGAGCAGTAGTCATCAGAGTAATCCCGCTGGACACCAGATCTGTATTTCTGACCTCATAAAAGGGGTCGGGGGGAAATGTCTCCCTTCCAGATGCTATTTCTTCATATATTTCATCTGCTAGCTTTCTGTAGATCCTTTTGTATTCGAAGATTTGTTTTCCTCTGTCCCCTTCTACCCAGTTTTCCCTCTACTTGCTCCTGCCTCCTCTTTCTCTGCCGTTTGGCTAGTTGCTTTGTTTTTATATCCATCTCTCTTTGCTGTCTTTTCCCCTTGCCTCATTTCCCCTATTCAGAGCTTTTCGTTCGCCTTTTTCATCCTGCAAGCTGATTGCTAGTGAACGTGGAAGTTATGCCTGGCCCCGCGCTGCCTAGCCAGCCTGATAATAAACGAGTGAATGTGAAAGAGACAGTCCTTCTGCCTTATCCTCCAGTAGACAGGCCAACAGCAGACACAGCTAAATCAGAATAATGAGAAGCGCTCTGGCATGGGCCGACTGAATTGACACACACAGTCGCCTGTGATCGCACACACGCACACACTTACACAGACATACTCAGTCATGGCCATCCAACAGTATGCCTATTTGTTTGTTTGTCTGTCTGTGTTTATGTCTGCTCATTCATCTGTATTTTCTTGTCTTGGCATGAGGATTTCAACTTGAGAACCTCACTTTTCACTTCTCTGCTTTTGTCTAAATTATCTTAGAGAGGGATGTTGCTTTCAGTAAAGAGCTCACCCTATTCCATTTTGCTAATTTTTCTCACCATGTCTGCGATCCCACTACAGCACAGTCATCTCACTTGTGATTATTGTGATGCCTGAATTGTCTCCCGACTAATGATCTCCTTCCAATCAGCAGTGGAAGATTTAATGATAACACAATGTAGATGCGTGCTTGTGTACATCCATGTCTGGGGTTTACATCTGATTAGATTAGAGCAATGGTTTACTGGAAAGATGGATCAGACATTCTTTTTTTTAAGATGGCAAATCTATTTAAGGGTAATAAAATATGTTAATTAAAAAAAAAAAAAATCACAAATAATTCAAAATCAACTATTTTACCATAGCAAGCCTTTGTAGGCATACCTTCTGTAAAAACAGGAAATGACTTCCATAGATTTATGATCTTATCTGGATCTATTTTAAGAAGGACATGGAGAGGTTTGTTTTTCCTAATTGGAATAAAAAGATCTCATTACCGGTATATCTCTGCTTCTGTCTCCTTGAACCCCAATCGGCCTCAGCAGATGGCCGCTCACACTGAACCTTGTTCTGCTAGAGGTTTCTTCCTGTTAAGAGTTTTCCTCTCCACTGTCGCTATAAGCATGCTTGGTGTGAGGGATTGCCTTTGAGTCGATGCAATAAACTGGTTTTCCTTAGATAGAAAACTTTGAATCAATTTGACTATATGATCTGGTGTAATTGTAAAGTGCCCTGAGATGACATGTGTTGTGAATTGGCGCTATATAAATAAACTGAATTGAATTAAAACTGAATCTCATTAACAAAAACTGCAGAAAATGACAAAGTTCTATGAATTATGGGTGAACAAGGATAGCTGTAGCAGGGAGTAAACTCTGATCACCTAGATCTATATTTCAGGGAGTAAGGGGCTGGTTATACTCCCTGCAGCAGTGTGTCGCAGTGAGCTTGACACAGACACTTTTGATTTATGCAAAATTTTGAGTGTGGTCTGTGCTATAAGCTCTGGGTCTAGATTCGGACGAGGGTGAGGAAGTGGGGGTGAGTTTTTTCCGGCAGCGGAGGGACATAACGGCGAAAAAAAGTGGGGATCCAGGTGGAAAAAGGGTCCCAGCGTTGTCGCGCACCTCACTCTTCTAGCTGGTCCAACTTCACGAGTCGTTTTCCACTTTTGCGGTTATAAAAACAAAACAAGCCGGCCTCCTGTCTGCGGCACTGTCTGCTCACCTACAATTTGGGAGAGGTGCAGCAGAGTGTCTGCGGAGGGGGTGGGGACCTCTTTTTGTTCACTGCGACACCTACGCAGACGACCTAGTTTCTAA
>NW_015150858.1:610149-638819 GCF_000732505.1 Cyprinodon variegatus
TCATTGTATTATTTTCCTTTTTCATCTAGAACATGTCACATGACACTGACTTTTAGTTGCCATTTTGACTCAAACACCATGTTGTTGCAAAATTAACCGCATTGAGGATTACTCTCTTTTAATGGGATGACAAAAGGTGAGCTAAATAATTATAATGGAGTTACAGCCTTGTAAGTTAAATATCTGATTATTTGGAGAAAGTGGAGCCTTGGATAAGCACTGCTTAGCTCGCTAATAAAACATACTCTGATGTGTGCAGATCCACCTCTGAGTAACACTGCTACTAATCAGAGCTGGAACTAAAATGTAAATGTTAAACTCAATGCTGCTTGATTTAAAGTTTTTTTTTCTCCAGGTGTTATATGTAACTAATGATCTAAAGGCACAGTCAGTTTGTGACCAACTGCTTTTAAATCCCTGAGTAGGCTTCCAGTTTGTTAGATCTCCTGTCTATTGACCAATGAGAACATCTCCTGATAAATCACCATATAAAGCTTCCCTTTATGCACCACAAGTCATCCTGAAGAAATGAGTATTACCACTTTTAGCCTCTACCACTTCTGCATTTTTCTGATTCTAAACCTCCAAGCTACCGTTCCTCTTCAGCCTTCGGCCATGTTCACAGCTGCGCCGTGCTTGCCAATTTTCTTTCTCTCTTACTGACATTAAATGAAGTGTCTGCGTTACATTTGTAATCCAGCCTCTTTCTGCTTTGTTGAATTGACCTGTTTTATCTTGAGATGTTACTGAAACCGATGTGGTTCATGTTTCGTGGGACTACTTACCCTCTGGCATGTGAATCCATGTGCAATTGCAGAATAGTTTAATTTACTGGCATGTCTGCTTTTGTACCTTCAGTTTGGATTAGTCTGTATCATCTTGTTGTTTGAAACACATCACCAGCTCAACAAATGTATCACAGTCTTGCATGATTAAGTAATTACACACGCTGTTGGGTCTCAGCCAGAATGTGTAATTACATAATCATACAAGGCTCTATGTGATATTTCCCTATGAGTGATTGTTGTATTGCAGTTGGGTCCCTTCCATCATTTACATAAACATCTGCATGTTAACATATCTTTTCATTTCTCTGTATCTTTCGCCTGAGGTCCAAGTTGAGGAGGAGCAATGGGTTGTGGTGGGCTGAGGAGAGGAGGAGGGGGGCTTGTCATCACTCTCTGGCTGTGCTACATTGTGGAGCTGTGCAGAACTGCCACTCTGAGCCAAAAATACATCTGGCAAGAAAGGACAAGGGAGGGAGAAAGGGAAGATGGAGACGTGAGGAAGAGACGGAGCGAATGAGGAAGAGGCTAGCAGAAGGATGCAGAGTTGGGAGAGTCTAGTGTAGCGTACTGTACTCCACTGTGCTCTCCTTTTCCCCTCTTCTCTGCATCATCCAGAGCATGAACATTTCTTTAATCACAGCAGAGGAGGCTTAGCAGAGCCGAACGGAGGACGCGTGTCACACCCCTCCGTCTGCTCACATCACGGCTCCAACTATCCACATATCAGCATCTCTCTGCCTTCCCTTCCCCCCCATCTCCCACTCGGCTTACCTTATCCCTCTCCCATCCTGTTTTCCATCCACGCCTTTGTTCTTTTTCTCCAACTCTTCAACCTTGCCCTGACTGCCTTCCGTTCCCTTGTCTGTGTCACTGTGTCATTTGTATCTTCCCCATCAGTATTCCTCTTTCTCCCCAACATGTCTATGGCTATGGATAGAAAGAAAGTTTTTGTTTACTACAGGGAAAGCTGTCCCTGCCTTATTGACCAACCAGCAGGAAGGAATCTCCACTAGCGATGAGCCATCCACGCTAGCTATTTTTTATTTTTATTTTTTGACTGCCATCCATGTCAGCCTGTCACGCTTGTGTGTGTTTTTGTGTCTGTGTGTCTCACACACATGGGTTGTTGTCATCATAGACAGGGGTTTGTTGTGACATGTCACCCAGCTTTGTCACACTTGAGGACAAAACCTTCTCATTAGATCCCCACGTACCAAATGTATTTTGTTTGCATGGTTTCAGCCATTTTTATTTTAATTGGTGGTGAGGGTACAGCGAGTTGCACAAAACACACACCTTTGTTGCGCATAACCTTGTTGTGAGGATTTTGCAACAACTGGAAAAAAAAAAAGAACTAGGAAAAAGTGACCAAGGATCCCCAGATGACAAATGTCACCAACATTTCTTCTGTGTATTTAATTTCTCTGCCAGTGACAAGCTTTCCTTTTCCCCCTTCCAACAGCAATTGAATCACCCCAATGTGATAAAGTACCACGCATCTTTTATTGAGGACAATGAGCTGAACATAGTTCTGGAGTTAGCTGATGCTGGGGATCTGTCTCGTATGATCAAGGTAAGCACCTCTGCTCAGTAGTTTCACTTACAGTTTCTATTCTTCAGAAATAACAGTTAATTTGTGATGAAATACTTTAAACCCATGTTCTGTCTCTTAGAAATTGCACCTTGCAAAGTCACAAATGTCCCTGTACGGATTTGTCTAAGCAGTTAATATAAAGTAGCTAATATTTTTGGCTTGGAAGGCAACTGACTTAATGGTTTTTAAGATTTTTTAATTTCTTTTACAGAAAAAAAAATGTTGAAAAGCGTGGTGTACCTTTTTATTCAGCCCACTTTCCCTGATGCCCTTAAATAAAATCCAGATAATCTTCAGAACTGACCTAAATAGCAAAATTTGTCTTGAAGGGTGTTTGGTTGTTATGCACTCTTTAAAAATCCTGCTGAGATCCTTTAATATACCAAATTTTAAACTTCTAACAAAGTGTTTTTCACTCCATCATCAAATAAGAAAGTTGCACACTGCCAATCTACAGAGTCCACCCAGAGCCTAAATGATCCAGGATGTCAGTTGTAATAATGGAGAATTTGGATGAACGTTCTATAAAGTTCGCCTTTTCATGACATAAGAAGGCCATTTTGAAAGAAAGTGATGATAGGTCCAGTTTGTAACGGTATCTGTATTTGTACTGAAAGAATATCCAGTACAGCCCTGTCAGTTTACATCACTCATGTGCCAAACCAATACTCTGTTGTTTTATTTATCAACACACTCACAATACTTCTATGCAGAACTAAGGTGGAAATTAGATGTTCTGCTGCGCAGTTTTAAAAAGTGATACCTAAACAGAGCTATAGGGACTCCCAGCTATCACCAAAATCTGAATTTTGCAAACACTAATGTTTTTTTAGTGAGCTGTGATGGAAAAGGAAAGATGGACCGAACTACCATATACATTCAAGCTCCATTTTTTTCAACTGCTATAAGGTTGATGTGCTATTGACTGAATCACTCACCGTGCTGAACACCAAGCTGAATGTAAACATCCCTAGTACTGGAGAAAAATCAACTTAAGTCCAAATGTCCCTAGATCCAGTCAGCCCAAACTTCATAAATGGTGAAATATGCACATTGATGAAATCCTTATCGATGAGGAAGGACGATAAGGACACCACGTGTCTCAAAGCAAACTAACTGTATCAAAGGATATTCCTTTTTTGAAATGTCCCACATACCGCAAACAGTTAAATTCATAATCTGTGGGAATATTTTGATAACTGATGTTCACACAGCCTCTCCACCTTAACTTAATAAAATTGAGCTGCTTTGCAATGAAAGGTTGCCAAACGATTCTGCTCCTAGATGCATAAAGTGATAGAACCCCATTTTTAGAGACCTGCAAATTTAATGTCAGTAAAAGATAATTCAATTCAACCGAATGCAAATGCATAAAATAGTTAAAACCCAGAATTTTTTCTCTGGTTTTCTCTATAAGGTTTTATTTTGTTGGTCTAAAATCCCTTCAAAATAACAAGTCATGGTTTGTAATGTGAAAAAGATTAAACTATAAACACGTTTCAAAGGCATTATATATTTATCACCGTTATTAAACATGGCTCTACACCAAAACATGGAAAGAAATCAAAGTAAATACCACAGTGAGTATAACTTACATTGTTGATATTGACCATTATTTTACAGTGTTTGAAACATTAACAATAAGTAAAAAAAAAAAAAAATCTAAATTCTGAGAGGTGAGGCCAGATGTAAACTCGACCCGCTCTTTATGATGCTTTTGTACAGCTGTTTGCACGCACAAGCAGAACCTGCCAGTGGGTCCTTTGATAAATGAAGGCATGACTGCAGAAGGCTTGTGGTTTGTGGTTGTTTTATGGGGGTTTGACATCCTGGACACTGAGTCTTAATCATGCCTTCATACTGGAACAAACTAATATATCAGGCCTCCTGCAAGCATCTTTCATCTTTCTAGAATGTGATTACATCTGCCAAGACTGTGAAAGAGACATTATTAAAGATCTAGAACTGTGAGTGGTAATAAAGTTTAAGCCTCTGTTGAGTTTAGAGAAAAAATTTAAAAAGAAATATTTGCTTTTAAAGTTGCAAGTTAGAGTCGTAGCAATTCTTTGTATCAGTTCCTAGGACAACCTTTAGAAAAGTTTTTATTTTTTTCCACTACTTCTCAAGTTGAAGTATAATAAAATTTGACGTAAAATCTCAGCATGCTTGTTTTTATTTCAGAATTTCTCCTAAATTTCTTAAGTGTAAGAAAAAAACTGGGTTGTTCAGCAGTGGTAGTTCTTTTTATCCACAGCTCATGCTTCTTCTTCTTTCCTTTACTAGGAGTTATACCGACACCCCAGTTATCATAAAAATCTGCCAGTAAAGCAAATTAGGAGTGTGTATGTAAAAAGCCTGGTCTTCTGCTATGCATAAATGATGCTGCAGCGTTGTATCAGCACAGCTCGACAAGCTGTTTGCAGTCATACTCAGCAGATCCACATCTGCACAGTTCAACATAGCAAATTAGGAGAGGCGAGGATTAGTGGTACAAGAGAGTGAACATGGCAGGCTTAACACACACACACACACACACACACCTTACACATACATATAGTCTACTTCGTAAGCAGAGAAGGTGCAGACGCAAACATGGAGACACAGATTCAAGCAAATGTTCCGAGTTGCATTTTACAAAGATGCAACATGGCAGGTAACTTGGAGGAAGGATAACAAACTAAGTGTCACTGCTATCTTAGCTAAGCTTTCGAGGATGGTGATAGTATTGGGGTTGTGTCATCAGCCTTATGTCTGCTGACAACACAAACTCTTAATATACATGCTACTTCTCTGCACCATTTGTCTTCTGCACTCTTCTAATTGATTGTTTTTTCCACACTAACAGTGGCAGGCCAGATGTTTTTGCCAGATTTTGGTTACTCCTCCTCAGGATGTAGTGTTCAGCCAACACATTGATACAACCTGTCATGCATTTTCACAAAAAAATCCTAAAAAGATGTTTTAATTTTTAATATTTATTTTGCATGCAAACTGTCCAATTTCTCTATTATCTCCTTTTCTTACTTTTCTGTTTCTCTCGGACCATCTCAGGTTTTTAGATAAAATCAGATGGTCTTTGATTTGCATACACTTACAGAATATTGCATGTGCAGTGTTTTCTGTTAAAGGCATAGAAAAGAGGGTGATGGTGGGTGTCTATGTGCTCCCCCATTGACATCAAACGGTCCTCTGATATGGAAATGGGGGGCAAAGAAAGAATGGCTCCTTACTGAGGCTTTGTTTGGATATAGGCCAAGGTCTATTCCTCCCTTTCTTCATCCACCCATCTTTCTGTATTCCTCTCCTTATTACACCTTTATCCTTTTTAACTCATCCCTCATCTTTTTAATTTTCTTCACTGCTTTGTTTGTTAGCTTAAAGTCAGCTTAAAGTCTTTGTTGTCCTGTCCTCTCATTCTTTTTCTTCACTTCAATATTAGCAATTTCCAGTAATGCACTACCTGAATTTATACATTAGATGCTTAAAACCCTCTCACTGGAGGAGTGCTACAGTTGCAAATATATCCCAGCTTCTGTCGGGTACGGGGATATTGGGAAATCTTAACGCCTGCAGTGAACAGCGTCTCATCCCTCAAACATCCTCTCGCAGGTTTATTTAAGGAAACGACCCAAATGGGATGTCGTTTCAGAGACTGCTTGGGCTCAAATGGTGAACAAGTGATTTAGGGAACATGTCACTTTTTTTTTTTTTTTACACACATGAATAGACACCACAGTCCAGACTTAACCAGTCTGTTGCTACTGGGTGTGACTCCTCTTTCATTAGTATAAGATTGTACCAGAAACTTTTCAGTATTAATAGCGGCTACATTTTACCAAGTAACAATGAATATTTATATCCTTAATAATTGATGGAAATAACAGATTTGGCATTACGGCTTTTGAACCATTTTATATCTAGGGTTGGGAATTGATAAGATTTTCACGATTCCGATTCTCTTATCGATTCTGTTAACAATAAACATGGTAAGTGCACGCTGACATTTGTCTGCCTTCGCCTGGGATATTCTATTTCTGCTGCCTCGGCAAAAACAGAAGGCAGTGAACGGGAGCTGCCATCCTCTGAGCAGCCACGCTAACCGTCTCGTCACAGTCATCTAAATCTGATGCAGAAGGCATCCGTTTAATGAAAAAGCATTAATGTACAATTTCACATGTCATCGCAAAGCCCTTCACAGAGACAGATCATTTAGTCAGAGTGATTCAAAGTTTTCTATCGAAACCCGAGCTTACATTGTGCGATATTTTTTTTGCCCTTTTCAGCCCTTTCAGCCAGATCGTGTGTCGTGTATTGTACAGGGGGTAAAGAGGGGTGATCTGCCTCTCACAACCACCTCCCAATCATGTTTGATTTTCAGTCCACCGTGGTGGGAATGCGCAAACAAGTGGGCATGCGCAAACAAGGATTCTTCTTCTTCTGCTTCTCCTCAGATGAAAACACAGAAGCATGGTGGGGGTGCGGGTGAAATGGAGTTCTTTCTGTAACATGGACAGAGCGTAGTAGCCATGTTTGCTCAGCCATGTCGTCGCCTTTTCTTTTTAGGGCTTTCGGCACAAAGTTGCACAATTTGCCAAGACAGTGCTTTTCACTCTTGTGAGCTTCATATTAGTCTTCTACTCGTTTGGCTTCCAGATAGACGAGTCAGATTAACGCTATCTCACTGCGGAGCTGAGTCCGACGTGGTTTTTAGGCATACAGTGTGAGCAGGTAGATTGCATCAGAGCATCGTGAGCTGTGAACTCCTACTGTACGACGAAACCGCAGGGTAGAGTGTGAGCTGTAGCTGCGTGCAACGATTGAAAACATCACACAGTGTAAGCCCGGCTTAAGGAAAACCAGTTGATTGCGTCGACTCATTGACTCGAAGGCAATCCCTCACACCAAGCATTCTGGTAGCGGCAGTGGAGAGAAAAAACTCCCTTTTAACAGGAAGAAACCTCCAGCAGTCGGCCAGCAAAACCACAGTCGGCCATCTGCCCAGGCTGACTGGCATTCAAGGAGACAGAAGCAGACATACAGAAGGAAGCTGACATACAAAAGGCAACTGTCAACCAGCTCCACAGGCAGCCCCGTCCAGGACACACCCACCCAGGCAGACAAACTCTGAGCCAGCTCACAAGTCAGAGGATGAAAGTGAGATCATAAGGCCGGTCAGAGAAAGAGGACTACACTGAAAAACAGGCCAAGCTCCAACATCTATAAACAAAGGTGTTGATGGAAGTACCATCTTTGATTTTTCCCTCCAGGATGGTGTCACTGCCAAACAGGAACAGAGCAGATTAAGCTACTAATCAGCTGCTAAGCATGGGAGGGGTAACATCATGCTGAGGGTCTGTTTCACAGCCTCTTCATAGAGATTGCAGAAAGAATACATTAGCAGGCTACAGTTTAAGCGCAACATTGTTCTGGAACAGATAAAGCGGATTAATATTCTGCTGCTGAAACAGTTCTGACTTCAACCACATTGAAACTGACTGGGGTGTGATTTTAAACTTGGTCCCTTCTAGGAAACCAATCACTTTAAACCAACTCCACTAACCATGAGTGAAAAGCCGTCAAGTCTCAGTTTGCATTAAACTAATACATTTTTTAATGGCTTCATAATATGAACTTCACTGTGCCTATGTGTATTTTGGACGTCTGAAATCCGGAAAAAAATAAATAATAATAAGAAGAAATCACATTGTTAAAACAATAACATAATATAAATGGCATTCATCATCCCTCTGAGTATACAGAAGCTTCTAAACAGAACTGTGTTTAGTGTTATTTTGATCTAAATTTTAACTTGGTAATGTTACCTGTGCGTCAGCAGGGCTTACCGTTGTTTTTCTGTCTATTCCGTAATTGATCCCTACATTTAGAATTGTGGATTGTATACTATGCTAACATGCAGTGCAAGCGTACGTTTTTATCAGATAAACCTACTGAATCTAGCATACATTACCGTGGGAATAAA
This sequence comes from Cyprinodon variegatus, assembly GCF_000732505.1. NCBI lineage: Eukaryota > Metazoa > Chordata > Actinopteri > Cyprinodontiformes > Cyprinodontidae > Cyprinodon > Cyprinodon variegatus. The sequence goes on from NW_015150858.1 coordinate 618,512, forward strand.
TCCTCCTGCATTAGCAATACCAAAAGCACACGGAGGCAACTTCCTGCCTTGGATTGATTATTGTGTGATATATTGTTCTTGCATGTTGCTCCCTTCTTCGGAGTCCTAATTTAGCGTGCCACACTACTCTTCATCTCATTACAGATGCAAACTTTGCATTATTTATGATTCGGTGAGTTGGACATTGACCTCTCGCAGACAAAAGCTGTTGTATACTTCTGTCTGTAAAGCAGTCCTCTGTAAACCTCTGTTTCCTCGCTGTCTCAGGTCGGATTTCCGCTCTTCTTAGACCAGTTGCTACTTTCTAATGTACCAAGGGTATCGATTGATCCGTAGGAAGGCTTTTTTTTTTTTTTTAAATAAACACTGTGCACCTTGAATGTGGAATAATTTAAGAGCTCTTAAGTTATGCACCTTTATATGCTTTGTGTATAAGGAGAAGTGCTGTAAATGACCAAAGCTATTTTAATAGAGGTGTTTTTATGGTATTTGCCATATCCTGCCATTGCTGCATTTTAATGTGCTTTTAATGAGTTTTTACAACTCTTGCTTTGGGTCTCTTTTGTGAAACAAAATCTTCATGCAAGTAAGACTTCCTGTTAAAATACATCCTTTCCAGAATTTTAAAGACATTTTTTTGTTGTTTTGCTAAAAGTGGGTTAAATGCTCCAACTGTAATTCTCGTGTGCACAGCTCTCATCTAACCTGGTTTACATCCAGCTTTTCTCTCCTGGAGTTGGAGCCTGAAGGACACCCCATTAAACTGTGCTCATAGGAGAACTTGATACATTTTTATAGCCTGCACAGCTGCCCAAGCAGGAGTTCCAAGAATCAGTTATTTCATTTATTCTGAGTTGATTAGTTTGTCTTTGTGTCACCAGTGTGCGTTTTTGTTTTTGAGTTGGAACAAAGTGTTGATAATCAAGAACAAGTTCTAGGCTTCTCAATAATCCTGCAGGTATAAAGTCTGAAAACAGGAGGAAGCGTTCTGCCACTGTGGGCTGTGTGCCAGATGGTGGAGTTATAGAAAGGCACCACAAATTTCTTCTCTCTGCTTCTGAGAATGCATGTGCTTTCCATTGTAGGCTGCAGAGAAAATGAGACAGAACTTGGTTAGGCAGGGGACAGACGATAGCCTGGTCTGGCTTCCATTAGCAGTGGAGTCAGTGTGTGGGGAAGGATACTCTACAAACACATAAAATCCTACATGCCAACCTAGTAACTCCATCCTTTGTACTTTTTTTCCTATCTCTAGTAAAAAAAAATGTGTTTGTCCATCACCCTTGCTTCATTTGAATGTAACCTTGGCTCTTTGTTTTTGTTTACCTACTGCAGCACTTTAAGAAGCAGAGGAGGCTCATCCCAGAGAGGACAGTTTGGAAGTACTTTGTCCAGCTCTGCAGTGCGCTTGAACACATGCACTCCCGAAGGGTCATGCACAGAGGTAGCGTGACTCTATATATCTTCATACGTGTGAATAATGAATTTCTGATTGTGTGTCAATCTGTACTTCCACTGAGAAAATGAAACTGTGTCTGTGTGTGCGCTAATTTCCTACATGTAAAGATTTAAATTTGATGAAATGTTTGTATCTTCCCTTGACTTGAACAGTAAGACATTTTGGAAATTAAGATATGTGTTTAAAATTAGATTAAAAAAAAATATTTTAAGGGCAAACATATTAATTCCATTAACATAGTATTTTATTTACCTTCTCAAATATTTTCTGGATGTTTCTTACTTTTTTCTTTTGTATAAAACTGCTCAGTTGCTTTGAATGAATCTTATCTATGAGCCTTTCAGTGATATTAATTCATACCAAAAAATAAAACTAAAAGTAGCTTTTTAAAAACTTATTTCATGCTTTTCTCACAATTTAAAGTTCCTTGTGGTAGGGGATAACCCCTCCCCCACCTGTTACTAGAAAAACCTGTTAGTGGTTGTAAAGAAGGCCTCTCTAATTTTCCCTCTGGAGAATGACCAACTTGTCCGCCATGGGGATGTAAAGAATCTGCTTTGAAAACAATTTATGTAAAGATATTTCCTTCAAGCTTATAGGGAGGAATGCAAATGTGGTAAAGAGATGGCAACAAGTATCAACAGGCTTCATCTACTTCAGATGTATTATGTTTTTTTCAGGCTTTTTTCTCTTCAATTTAGCATGCCGACTGGATCAAGTTAGTTTGGGAACCATGACAACTGTAAATAGTGCCATATACAACCTTGAAAAATATTAAATGAGGTTAATTACACTGCCTGGACAAAAAATAAATAAAAAATAAAAAATTGCCACCCAAATTTAACTAAGCAGTTAGGTGCAAGCTGCTCATGGAATAGTTACTGCATTTGCGATTATGTTTCAGCTGGCAACAAGTTATATAACCCTAATGGATGCAATGAGTTGCTTCTCATTCATTTAACATGAGAAGGTCAGAAGGAATGAGGTCGGCTAACTCTTTGGATATAATGAATGACCAGGTAATACCAGGATTCTTTGAGCTCCAACTTTTAAAGACTGGTTCAAGAAGCATGAGACGTCCTTTTTACATGTGGATTGGCCACCACTGAGCAGTTTAATAAAGGGTAAAGGCGGTCCAACAAAATATGTCAGTATATGACTTTTTTTTGGTGCCAACTGTTTTTGGGCTCAGTAGTATACGTGAGAAATTAAAGCTAAACCTGGGAAATTTATCTCCATAACATTTTTACTTTTCTATCCACAAAAGCAGAACAATAATTAGGTGCAAGGAAATAATTTATGCTTGGTGTTTTGGATGGTAGCCAATTTTTTGGGATAATTGTTGTTTTAGCTTTGCTTTATAATAGAGATGAAAACTAATAATTGACTGATGATAAATTGTAAAAAAAAAAAAAAAAAAAAAAGGCAAAAGGTTTGATTTATATTATTTCCACCTAATTACCTGATGTCCCTTTAGACAGAACTTTGTGGTGTGGCCCCCAAACAGAAGAGGGCGCTGCTGTACATTCTTAAATTGAGCCACACAATGATATTTTGTAATCATGCCAAAGGTATGCTGAACAAAAGTGTAAAACAATCCAATTAGTCTGGTGGGGGAATATTTTACACTGCCTAATAGCAACAACCATGTAAAATGCACTTTGTGCGGTTCTGTTTGTAAATCTACATCATTGAGAAGCTCCTTAAATTATCACCCAAATAGAACCCATTTAGCCATTAGCCGTAGCAGAGCATCATCCCCTTTTCAACCACAGAAAACCGGTGTGTTAGGAAGGCGAGATGTGATGATGGTCAAGTGGAGGGCAATACAGAGGACATTCAGAAAATGGTTTATGATGCCAAAAGGCACGACTGTTTGTGACAAATTTAGTTGGTTGCTGCACTTCATGAAGTCAGGTTTTAGTGTCCCTTTAACTGCAACCAACCATTTGAAAATCATATCACAGTTAGCCAACCCTTCATTGACACAAAGGGGCAATAAAGTCTGACAATATGACAGAGCGACACTGCCTGGCTTTAAATGACAGTATAAAAATCTTTATCGATGGAAGATTATTCTGCTTTGTTTTTCTTTTATCATATTTGTCTCATGTACTAGCCAATAGGTTCCTGTTTTGTTGTATTTTAAAAAACATGTCTACGTTTAGTAATACATGAGAAAACCAAGCCTTTTTTATTTAGCATACTGTAGAAATATTTTTCAATAATGTTATAGAAAGACTCTTTATACAAGAGTTATCAGAATTATAAGTTCATTATTAGATTTACTTATTAATTGATAACTTGCATCCCTAATTAGCAATGAGTGTTCTAACATTACCATTAAATATACATGGATTCTATATGTTTACTCTAATTCTGATTTTTTTTCAAGCCCTAAACGTTTGTCAAATGACTTAGCCTGAAATCTACAAAGTATCAAACAGAGTAAGTTGCTGTTCTCTGTTCAGCCTTCTTGTGTTCTACTCAAAGTCTCAATCTCTGTTGGAGCCTGAATACATTTTAGAAATGTTGTTACATGTTTCATTTTTTATTAGTTTCTTACAGCTGTGTGTTCTCTCAGAACTAGATTTTAGAGAGATTACAGATGAAGATGGCTAACTTCCCTTTATATCTTTACTCATGCTAGAGAGTGTAGCCTGTGCTGCCCACTAGTCTATCATCGTTCAGGACCAATCAGACTGAAAACCATTTGGTTTTGGTCGCAGGCAGGTTTCTTGTGCATTTCCAATGATAATTAAAAAACAAATCCTTTGTTAAGAAGAAAACTACTACAGAGAACTGTTAACAGTCATTACTATGGCACAGTTTTACTTGATCTCTTAACTTGGACGAATGCTAACAATAAAAAGCTCATTAATGTGCTCCACACCTTGACAGGCTTAGAGTCTAGTTAACAAACATCTAAAAAGTAACGTCTGTGTTTACGAGGGCTCATTCTGGATTCATGTGCTTAGATTGCTGCTCGTTTAGAGACCTTCCAGGTTACAGGTGATGCATTTCCATTAACACTGACTTTGATTAGGACACGGGGATACTAATGAACCCTGAGCTCTGAGCTCTAAGAGCCACTTAGCAGCGACGGCCTATTCAAAAGCTGCTTACAATTATACAGGAGCTGTAAATTTCAAAGCCTTCGGCAGGTCACATTACCATTACTTCAGAAAACAGCTTGCTAACGCCCACATTAACTGAAATGATATCTTAATGTCTCTTATTTAGATGCTTATTTTGTGCTCTGACCAAAAAGACAAAAAATGTTGGCCAAATTAAGTTGGGAGATTTATTGTCTTTGTGATTGTATTTTCTTAGATATCAAACCAGCCAATGTGTTCATCACAGCTACTGGTGTGGTTAAACTGGGAGACCTGGGCCTGGGAAGATTCTTCAGCTCCAAAACAACTGCTGCTCACTCGCTGGGTAAGTCACAACAGTCTACACATAAATATACACACTGAGCGCCTTCTGGTCCACCAGTGTTTCATTAGGCATGGCGAGTCTGGTGCCATGTGTCATGTAGTCATCGAGCCTTCTCTGTTGCTTAGGCCACTTAACCGCTTCCTGTTGGCTTGACCTTTAACCCTGACACTGTTAAGGTCTGAGGCTGGAGTCACACAGGTTTTACTGTGGCTGGGTGTAATAAAACAAGCCAGCCTGCTCTACAATCATGGTTATTGTTCATGTCAGTGGACAGGTTAGGCACTAGTAGGAAATAACATCCTGTAACACCCTATTTTTCCTTAAAGGAAGTGAAAGCTGCTGGACACACTCAAAATATTTTGGAAGATGGAGGACTGAATCCCATTGTACCCCCAGCTCTTCCTAGGTTTCTGAGATCGAGAACTGATTACAAATAGCACATTGTTTACGGTGTTTGATTTTAATATAAAAATGAGATAAATCAGAAAAATATAATTTTCTATACTCGGTTTGAGAATTATAGCTGCATCTCATTAAGTTAGATTATCAAAAGTTAATTGAACTCAGCAATTCCTTTCTTTAGGTAACACTCGCAACAAAAGTGCCATATTTCATGTATTCAGTCCTGGGAATTTTGTTTATTGATGCACAAAATCTTTTTCCAAAAATGTTGAATTTTTCATAAGACCATTAAAAGAGTTTAGTTCCGAAATAGAAACCTGCTTTGAAAGTTTGTCAGTAGACAAAAGATTATTAGCATTTGAGTACCAAATATTGCATCAGTGCAGTGTGGAATGGATATAATCAGCTTTTCTCTGAAATGAAGTATTGATAAGGAACTTATAGCAGTGCCCTTCAACTCATCTGGGTCATTGCCTCTGGCTTTTCTCTGCAAGTTTTCCCCTTCGAAGTACACTTAGACTTAGAGACTTAGACAGACTTTATTGTCATTTTGTACAAATTGAGTGTATACAAAAACAAATTTGTTCAGTACAGCTCTCAATAGATTTCCATTTCTAAAGTGCAGCAGTGATAAAAATGTGAGCAGAAGTGATTAAATGTAAACATGGTGGTATATAATTTACAGTTTCCAACGTTCAGGGCTTTTTTTTTTTAAACCCAAGTAAGATCTAGGTCTACTCCATACTGAACTCTCTAAAAACCTAGTCATTCTGTGGTTTAAATCTGTTGTGGTACGTTTGGCAGAGTGTATGTGGTACCAGGTCCACAGTATCTCCCTGAAGCTCAGCAGAAAGAAGCACGGAGCCCTTTAAAACTCCTGTCAGATGGCTGCATTGGCACCAGCAGATGACGGCTTTTATTTCCCTTTGCCCTGATTAAATACTTCTGACACTGTTTCCTGGGTCAAAAGTTCCTTAAGAGAAGGTATGGAAAAGTTGGAATCCATGTCCAGGATATCACAGTCTGTTGATTCCTGAAGGGCTGTCCTCAGCTGCACGTCACCCCACAATAAAGACAATAAAATGAAATTAAACTAAACAATTTCTACTTATATTCTGATTGAAATGTGTCTGTATATTACAATAAATATTGGTTTTTAATTTTAGGAGTATCTAATTTGATATCTTAAAACTTAAACCCTGCCTCTTGGTTTTCTTTAAAAACCCAAACTATTCAGGTTGTTGTATGGATGTGTTTAGAGCCAAAATCAGCTAAATGATATAATCCCAGTTTGGATTTCAAAGCCTTTGAATGAGATTAATAATACCCAGTTTAGGGCGTTCTAGTTCCACAGTGAAGAGCTGCCACGATTTGCAGTATGTTTTAACTACTAGTAGAGGAACATGTTAACAAATAGAGTTGTATGGAAATGTACTGTTGGGCTTTAACATGGTAGAAACTCATAAAATTACTATTAGATAGTTGATATCAAGAACTTCCATCAGTGTTTTTTATGTGGGCAGCCATATTGCATCCTGAATCCAGGCTGCTCTATAAGTTTTTCTTTAAGTGTATCCTAATGCCTTAGCAAGGTGGAAACTAAACTGATCAAAGAAGACAGTTTTTTGAAGTTGATTCCAGAACCTATAATTTGATGGTGCCTACTTAACCTTTTATACACTGTTTAAGCCGTAGGACTTGGTTTTTTTCTCCATATAAGGGGAGTAGAGGAGCATGTCATGAATTGTTTTTATCTATGTCTGTATAAAGAGATTTGAACAACTCAAAGGGAGCACTTTTTTAAATGTTGCAGAGCCAAGCTTCACAGATCTTTAAAACAATTTGTTTGATATTTGCAGGACTGCATGTTCTTTAAAACAATAGGTTGTGAACATGAGCTTTTTAACAGACCTGTGCTACCAGCTGTGGGAAGCTTGCAGGGCTCCACTGTGTGGTCTTGATGGATAAGACTTCCTTTTTTCTGTCCCTGTTGGGATCTGGGCAGTCAGAAGTTGGCCTAAGTCAAAACCAGGAGCTCTGTCATGTTCCTCAAGCTGATATTCAAGTTTTCCTTTTTTTTTCTTTCTTAACTCCAGTAGTCCATATAGTCATGCATGTGGTGGTCAGTGCTGTCAAGGAGCTGCTTTACCATGACAAGTTCTGCTGCTCTGTTTAGGTAGATGATTTGTGTAGAAATAAAAAAGAAATAGTCATCTGAAAGCTGAGCCCTCAGGTTGTCAGAGGAACATTGTATCACAGAGATTATTTTTCACAGCCATGTACTTTATAACATATTAATTCCTTTAGGTAATTATCATTTAAGTAACAACTTACGCTGACCTAAGAATACAAAAGTTGTGTAATAAAATACAAATGCATATATTTGTACACGTAACTAAACACATCGTAGAATGAATAATTGAACAACCTCTGTGTAGACCTTTTTAAAAGAGGATAAGATATGGTATAGTAGGAAAATCGCTCCTATTATGTGATAAAATCCTTGCTCTATTGCACATTGGAGTTGTAGTTGCTGCACAGTTTAGGAAACTTAAAAATGGAAAAGCATAAATAACCTTATTTCCCACCTCCCTGTCTGAAAGGTTTAATTCATAATCGATTCCATTTAAAAAGAAAAAACTTAAATTAAACACACATTTTATAGTAGTACTATCTCTATTATCCAGAGATCCATTTTTCTCTCTGGTCATTGTCCATTACAAATGCTTTGTCACTTTTTGAATGAAAAAAAAAAGCTCATTGATATTTTATATGCATACCAAGTTATGGTAAAAAAAAATCCCACAAATTAATGACTTTTTTAGTGCTCAATTAAGAAAAACCATTAGACTTTTACAAATAGAACAGAGTTTATTTGTTTTAGCATTTTAAAAGCTGTAAATTAAACCAAGGTGCTTAAGATAATCAATGGAGAGAGAAAAACTTTTAAGCAAAAGCCGATAGATGGCAAACCTCTGATGCAGATGCTGTTCAAACCTACTTAATTTCATGTCAGTCCTTTAAAACTGATAGATTTCTGTTTTTTTTTTCAAATATATGTGTTGATGGGATTCTGTTCTGGACATGAAAACAATTTAAAGAACCAGTGTGTAGCCAGATGTTTCCCTGAAGCTGTAGTTCCCAGACCAATGGGAGTGAGATTTCAACAAATCATGAAACTTGTTAAAGTTACTGAGATCATTCATTAACCGCATCAGAAAGCACCAATTAGGATTCCTCTGCAGATTGTAGGGAAGTAAATCCTATGAGTATTTCATGTTCTCAGTAAAGGTGGTGATTGCTTGTAACTCATGTATTCACTGTCTAACTGCATGTACGCTCAAGTCACTGCTAGGTATAAATTACTTGGATAATTACACCGCTAATGTAAAGAACCGTAAAAAAAAAAATGGATTTCCACCCTTACTGATTTGTTCTATATTTTGTCACGTTTGCATATTGCAGTTCATCAAGATTCCTCTAATAAACACATAATCTAGTGTTTAAATTATTTAATTAGTTAAGCCACAAATATATCTACACCAAGCAGAGCATAGGGATGAAAAATATTTGCCCCCTTAACAAAATAAGGGTTTGTTCCAAATTTGAGACCAGTTTTTTTTTGTTCAGCAGTGATTTGTGCTTTAAAACTGTTGCCCAGTGTCCTCCTCCATACTGAATCATGAACACTGACCCTAAAGGTATGGTGGAGGATGTTCTTTTTCTGGGAGGATCATCGAAATAAGTGGTCCTCCTAATTGTCAATCTTTTTGCTGATATCTTTATGTAAGGCCGTCCTATGTACTCGTTCCCATTTTCACTTAACCGTGGTGAGTCTGACATAGTTAAAAATTGCAAATCTACTTTTGTAAAGTAAGTTTGTTTTAGCAATACAAACAGGAAGTTTTAAAGAGCGTGCATGAGAAGAAATGGACTCTTGCATGCGTTTTATTGGCGTTCCCTCTCGAGAATGGTTACAGGGTTGTGCATGTGCACTTTTTTTTTTAAGTGGAGAGGGCGAGTCTTTTCAAAAATTTGCAAAAATCCTCCACTATACCTTTAATTGAGTCTAGAGCGACCTGCAGTGCTTTGAATGTTCTTTTCTGTCCTTCAGGTTGAGACTGCATTGTTCTCCTAGAGTGTTAGGCTGAGCAGTGCTGTCACAGTTCTTAATTGTTCCAGGTTAACTGCATTAGCTTTGAACAGCCACCCTCAAGCAGTTTCATAGGCTTAAGGTATTGCATTATAACCCCAACAGACTGATACATATCAATGTGAATTTCTAACTTATGCATGAATTATTATTATTTTTTTTTAGATTGGGTCATGTTAATATTCTTAGCCTACCTCATGTTTACAAACAGTTTCCTTTAAAGTAATTCTACTATACTTTCTGTAATCAATTACCTTTAAATATAATTGTTTAATCAATTACCAATATGGACAACTTTATCCCTGATTAAGGAAGTGGTTTTGGGCAAACTGCATTTTTTGTCATTACTCTGGGTATGTTTGCATCTAGAATATGTTTAAATCTTTTGAAATAGTTTTCTAATTTGTCTTGCACAGACACGCACAAAAAAGCAGATAATATTTTCCAATAACATACAATTTGGAGAAACTCCCAGTCATGAGACTGGAGGCAGTGTTTAAATGTCAGAAAGCAATGTAAACTCTGATAGATGTCGGTGTCAACACTCAGACTTCTATCAGCTGAGCGTTTATCCTGCATCTCTCTGGACAGTCGTTCAACTTCAGACATTGGAAAACTCAGCAGAACAAACTCAACCGACAACCGGGATGCCGTTCACACCGTGTCTCCTCCCCATGTCGAACTGTTATTACCTCAAACTGTGTGCTATTCTCAGCGCCCTGTGCTACAGCTCTGACTCTGAGAACGTGTTAGTCACATGACCAGCTAAAACAGAAGCTCCATCAACCAAACATCATGCTGTGCCAGAAGAGCAGGTTGAAAGTGTGTGTATGTGTGTGATTGCTCATTAAAAGCTGAGGCCACAGCACCCTCTTTAGGCTGACGGAGGACAGGCAGCCCCACCTGAAATCTGGTCAAGGTGATCAGTTAATCTGCTTTTACTACTCAAATTGTTTTTTTTTGTTTTTTATTAAATTTTTTTATAATTGTTGTGCAAATTCTTACACCCTACATGGCAAAAAATAATCCTTATGTGTATTTTCTGACTTAGACTTTAAAATACTTTGCTTATAAACGTACTAAATACAACTACAGTTGATGTTAATGTAATTAACATCAACTGTAGTTGTTTGTTATTCCTCCTAAAGATGTTTGATACTCTTTGAGACATAGAATCATAGTATTTTTTTGTTGGTGAACGATATGAAAAAGGAAAAACAAAAATCCCATTTATATGTAGATTTATTTTTCAAATCCAGATACTAGCGGACATTTTTGTTCTAAAAAGCACATAATTTCTCTAGGTTACCATGACCTATCGACACAAGAGACTCCGGGCTCTTCATCCCACCCCCCCTTTCCCTCTGACTTTCCCCTTGACATTTCTCACTGTGTGTTTCAAACAGCAGATCTTCTCTGTCTCCCTCTGTCACCTCGCCTTCTCTCCTGCTGCTGTTTCTGTGCCTTGCTTGTTGTCACTTCTCCTTCCCGCTGTCCCTCCCTCTGGTGCTTTGACTTTTAGTCAGGGAAAGATGATGGTGTAGGTGAAAGAGGGAGAGGGAGAAGGTGTGAAAAACCTAGGCATGGAGAATAGAAGAGAGTGAAAAGAGAAAGCAAAGTGAGGAAGAAAGGGAGCGAGGCAATATGGTAGAAAAAAATGAAATGAGCAAAAGAACCAGGGGAAGGGGTGACAGAGATAAAGTGAAAGAAATGTACGTTGTCTCAGGTAGGAGAAAAAGCTGTGACAGAGACAAAAAAGAGGAGAAAAAAGAAGTTGGCAGGAACAGAGTACAATGAGAGAATGACAGAAAACAGAGGAGGAAAAAAGGTAGAAAAGCTGCTGGGGAGAACGGTGAGATGTGTATTTATATCTGTGTCCGACTGTTTTTGTGAGAACCAGGTTTTAGTTTTTCATCATTTCACTGTGCCCATTTTGGAAAAGTAAGGACATTCTGTCTCTTCCTCCTTCAGTGTTAAACATTAGGTGGCTGTTTGCAAGTGAAGTCCTGGTTTTAGTGCCATGTGTTGAAGAAATCTTAGGTTGAAGGTTGAAGTCATCTGCTGAAGTTGAGGGGAAAGGAGCCTTGGATTGCATTAAATGACCTCACAAAGATAGCCACAGAAACGGTGTGTGTGCATGCCATTGCGTGGGTTTGTAATGAGCCCAGCCATCCAGCTGAACAGAGGAGTTGGGTGGTGGAGCTGGGATGGAGGTCCAGGCTTACAGCCTGTCAGCTCCAAGGCTTTCAACTCAGCTGCTTCTCAGTACACACACCAACACACATACACACTTTTCTTCCCCCTCTAAAACACTGCGCACACTCTGGGAGAGACGGAAAGAGAGGCTGGTTTTGTCTCCTGCTCAGATATGGACTTGTGCTAATACACAATCAGTTTAGTTTGGACATACACCAGGAGTCCAACAGTATATTAAATTGCCGTTTGGAAAATATCTCTGTTTCTGTGTCACAGTTTAGCTGAAAGAGAAATGGAAAGGCTAAATGTTGGGGTTTTCTTTGTATTTCTTTTAAGAAATATAAAGCAGACAGAAATGGGTCCAGAAGAGCAATTCATTGTGACTCTTAAATGGAATTTATATCATTTTAAAGAAGACAGGAAGAAGCAGAAACCATTTGTTTCTATTTATAAGTTCTTAACCTAATGCAAAATAAAAGGCCTGAAAACATTAAACACTGCGTTCCAAAGTTTGGACACTAGGGGGCATTTGTTAAGAACATGATGGAGGTAATAGTATTGATAGTGTCTAAGAATCCCTCTTTAACTGTGTTAGAAAATAGAATATATTAGCTTTGGCAGTGCACAGATCTCAGTTAGGGATGTAACATGTAAAAAATAAATAATAATCTCATTATCAAAGTATAGAATTAACACATGGCAAAAAGCACCTAAGGCCAACTATTTACAGCTCCCATGTGCACTGCTGCTCTATCACTGCTGATTAAAAAATAGCATTAGAGCCTTTAGCAGGTACACATTAATTTGGTGGGGAGTGATTTAAGTAGTATCCTAAACTATTTATTTTATTATGATTTTTTTTCACCCATTTTTTATTCACTCTAATTAAAAGAAACAACTAAAGGAACATTTGTGTCTTCTTTTGAAAGTTGTTATGGAAAACTCTGTGTTTATATCTGAAGCTTTCCCTATCCAGTTCTGTTACTGATAAAAGATTACTCAGACATCCATGGAACATGCTGTTCATCCTCTGACTGTGCATATCTAAACTATGATGTTTGGTTATGGATAAATGTAGTTACATCCTAACATATATTCATACATTCACCAACAGTTGAAATTCACCAAAGCCTGTGTTTCAACAAGCATTCGGTTATAAGACTGACGAAATAAACCCCGGTGAAAAGACATAATGGAAAGCTGCCTTTTTTTTTTGCATACAAAATGCACAGATTGTGTTAAAAGTATTGAACTTTTATGGATTGAAAGGTGGAAAGGCAGCTTTGAGTAGAGGCAAGAAGGAGAATATCTGTAAACAAAGAAAAGGGACCAGTTGTTTGCCTTGTGTCAATATTGTAAGCAAAAGTAAAACATTTGTAAATACATAAATGGTAAATTGGCTGTACTCCAAAGTACTTTTTTCAGTCATTCGCTTTTTCATATCCACATTTATACTCTGATGGTGATGGTGGCATGTTACTCTGTAGCCACAGCTGGCCTGGGGCACACTGACAGAAGCATGGCTACCGTACACTGACCACCATCAGTAGGCAATGCTGGTGAAGTGTCTTGCCCAAGGACACAACTTTGGAGATGGAAGGAGCTTAGGAGGAGCTCCTGCATCATATGCCGCTGTCAAACAACAAGGTTGGCTAGCAACTTCTTTTATTTTGGCACACAGTCTGAGTGTGACACTCCTGTTGTTTAAAAAAAGTATTGAATCAAAGACAAAAAGAACCAGCTTGTTGTTGATAACTTCCAGCCACCTGTAATATTGATTTCTCTCTCTATTTTATGCTGAAATATCTTAAAATAGTTTAAATATAGTGTAGGTATCATAACTGATTTTGTGAATTAGAGGAGAAATGAATCCAGCCACAGGAGGTCCTATGTGAAATAATTGTTCTTTAAAACATATTTCACATTTTTGCCATTGAGATTTTATGGGTAGAGAAGAATTTACTCTGAACTTTACATTTTAAAATATTATGACGAAGAGTCCCTTTGAAATGCTGTTATGCAATTTGTTTTTATTTTATGCACTTCTCTATACATTTTCTTTATTCTGATTAACAGTTTTTTTTTTTTTTAAGTTTATATCCTTAAAAGGTTTGAAGCAAAACAACCGAATCAGGAAAAGAGCTGTTGTGAAGAGTTGAATTGTGTCAATGGCTCAGATGGATGTGCAAAAAGATTCAAGTAAAAAGCATAGAAGAACCGAAAACATCTCAAGTCTTTTTTGTTCTATGTTGCTGCCTGAATTTCTGTATCATGAGAAGACTGAATGGAAATTCACTCATCGCCTGCGACTGTGATTTAAATTTTTGCAAAGTGAAAGCTGTAATAGAGCTAAGATAAAAGGAGGTTTATTAATGGAACTTCCGTCAGAAACATCACGATAGTCTGGCAGGAACTTTAGGTTTAAATTTTATAAGGAAATGCCATCAAATGACTGCATCTCAAATGAGACCAGTTTTTGTTCATTTTACTGTACGCCCAGCAGGCATTCAGAAGTGCTGAGTGCTTTATTCTCGATGGCATCTCACCTCCCATTCAACAAAACTTACGCCGTTATGCTGCAAAGACAGCATTGTCATTGCTATTCACTATAATGGAAATCAATCCCTACATGACTTTCAATTTATTTGCATGAATAAATAATGTGCCCTTAATTCAGCTCACTAAAGGAGCCGGAGCCCAATGCTGCAGTACTTTTTATGCAACTATTAGCATAAGAGAGGCTGAATCTTTTAATCAACTAATAATGGATGTTAGGGGAGCCTGTTCAGACCGCACCATGAGACCTCACACAGCTATCACACAAACATGCCTGATTATACACACAAACGGAAAGCCAAGAATGTACCTAAATTACAACAACAACCTGATAACCAATTAAAACCACAGTCTCTTATTCTCCATTTTTCTACACTTTTTCTCTCTCTCTAATGCCAGCCTGGATGCTGAATCTTTTCACAATCACAGAGTCACAGAGTCACAGTGCAAAGCTTATTCACTCAGAACCACTCATCTAAGATTAATACCTGTTTTCTTCACGCAATAAGATCTTCAATAAATGTAAAAGTGGTAGCTTTTCAGGCTATTAGACGTAATATCTAATTTGGTACTCTGTTTTTCTCTTATTAATTACACTTCATCGACTGGGCATTGTGGCGAATGGCTTTAGAAAGTTTCTGCTGCACAACTTTCATTTGTCGGCAATTCACAGTTACTTCTATGTAGATACAGAGGGTAAAATACGCATTGAATTTGCCACCATTTTTCTCAGTAAATCTATTTCTAAAGGTGCTATTGACATTGACAATGGTATTGGGAAAAAGAACATGTGAAGAAAGGGAGGTGCAAAAAGGATGGAAAGCCAAGACACCAGCTGAAATCTCAACAATAATTAGAAAGCAATCCTGACCCTGGTCAGTTCAAATTAATAACAGGTGGTTAGATCCCAAATGAGCAAGCAGCTATATGGAATAAACAATTGGTAAATCTAGTGTTGGAAAATAATACTTTATTGTCTTCACAAAAAGACTGAACTGGAAATCAACAAAATAAACTGATCAGTCTCGTGTGGAACTCCAAAAACCATCAACCATCTTTTACATCCTACACTTTAAGTACAAGATCGAAGACTGCTATTTGTATTTATGAGATTATTTAGTTTTATTCATATTTGTATCGAAAAGAATCTAAAGGAATCAAACTTAAGCTATAAAATTTTGTAAAATGTTCAATTTTACACAAAACCAACGCATGTACAGTTAATCAGGTGTGCATCTAAACTAGGGCTGCAACAACAAATCGATAAAAATCGATTTTTAAAAGCGTTGGCAACGAATTTTATCATCGATTAGTTGTGTCGCGCGATTAATGCGTATCCGCGGCCGCCGTCATCACATCCACTTGACTGAAACGGGGGAAGAAAAAAAAAATACGGCAGAGCGAGCCAGCGCTGCAGGTGCAGTGTTGCCAACTCAGCGACTTTCAGACCCCTCCAGCGACTATTTTTCAAAAAAGCGACTAGAGACAAATCTGGCGACTTTTTACGGTGTCACTGGCGGCTTTTGGAGACTTACGTGAAAGCATGTATCATTCCTACTCTACCGTGGGGCGCCTCCCCCATCCCAACCCCGTTCTCCCGCTCCCGCAGGAGTCCCTCTCAGCACTGCAGTCAGAGCCGCAGGATGTTTACCCTCAGCGTCCAGACTGCAAATGAAGCATGCGCCGGGATTGACGGCGCAAATTGATCACAATAATTAAAATAGCCTGCGCTTTGTAAAGTGAAAAAAGTCGTAACATGCAACTTTTGTCAAAACAAATTAACATGGCACGGAACCACCATGTTTGTTTCGTTTCAAAGTGGGGAAACGTAACGTTAGTTTCTCAGGTAGCTCATCTGATGCTTTCCTTACCGTGTTATTAGGTTACAGACAGTGATAAAATTGGCTACTTATTTTACTTTTAATTTCATTTGAGTTAGCTTAAGCAGCTTTTATATTTACTTTATAAATAAATTATGGAGGCAAGGCTTTTAAAGTTTAAAACTTCTGGCGAAGATAAAGTAAAGAAGATCCTGCAATTTATGGAAGTAAAGCAGAATAAAATCCAGCAAGATCAGTAATATGTCAATTAATTATATTTGCTACATTTCCATGTAAATATCTGTCTTTGGAGGATGTGTTTTTTAGCACCCCTAATTCTCTCATTTTTATTCCAAATACAATTTATAATTTGAACCACAGGGCTATTTTTTTATCTCTATGGTTCAGTATTTTCTCAAGTAGCAACTTTAACTGCTATACTTTCCTGTCTTAAAAGGCAGAACTCTTCTAGTCTAAAAAAAACTAATTTGTTGAAATGGGGGGGCCTATTGTTTGAACCCCTTAGGGGCTTTAAAAAACAAAAATGTCTTTTTTTGCGCTTTATGAAACAAACTACCCTATATTTTGTGGATGTACAGCTACATTTCTCATGTAAGTTTGCGTAGTTTTAACACAAACATTTATTTTTCATATTGCACCAGTACAGTTAATGAGGAACCTGTACTTGTGTGCTTGTTTGTTCTGTCTAAAATGTTTATTTTGGAATAAAGAGGTTAATATAAAAAATATTTTTTGTCCGATTCATCGAGTAATCTAAAAGAAAATCGGCCGATTCATCAATTTTTAAAATAATCGTTAGTTGCAGCCCTAATCCAAACAATTGCTGTCTTAACATTTTACCATGCTGGGCAAAACTGCCAAAGTTAAAAGTACCTGGGTGTCACACAAATATATAGGCCTACTAACTATTAATAAGTTAATAAAATGGCTTAAGTAAAGAAAAAGCAAAGCTCTACTTTTATTTTTTCCATTGTTAAGGCAACATTTAAATAGCATGAATGTGTTCTGATTCAGTTAAAACAAACCTGGCATCTATAATACTTTGTAGCTCTGAATCAGACTCTCAGTTGTTTAGTTATTTATTTGCCATTAATTACTATTTTATGTTACCATGTTTGGCCTAACTCTGTTTTGTTAGTAGATTCTAATCAGGTCTTAGTTAACTTTACAATATTGTGTTATGAACTTAACCAATTCTATTTTGTAAAGATTTTAAATTATGAAAAAAAAGTATTTGAATACTTTCAATATTTTAGTAAGCCAAATTTATTTCATCCTTAAATTGAAGGCCGGGGAGACTAGAAATAATTGCAAGCGCTGAAATGGCCAATTTTGACTGCTTCTGTTCTTATGCTTTCACAAGACAATAACATAGGAGAGAGATGATCAAATTTAATAAAAGGCAATCATGTCTTTGAAATGTTCTGAGTAATCGTCAGGTTTATTTGATCTCTTCCACTTCTTGTCCTGCATGACTACGTTGCTTTAATTGACAAACAGAAGTCCAAGTTTTCCCGTCTATCTGACTTGAAGTACTTTTTATGTTAGACCAGTTTGTCCTTTTGTCTGCCATATTGGTTTTGGAACTGCATCTCAGACATGGTTAAACGAGATCAAGATGTAAAGACACATTAGTAAAGTCACACAGGCCTGGAGTGTCTCTTAAAGAGCAGAGTGGAGAAAAACTATAGCTTAAGTTAAAAGTTAAGTAAAATAAAATAAATGCATAAACATAATGTGTTGTTTAAAAATACTGATCCCGACAGATTACTATAACTGTCGTCATCGATTACGTCGATTAGTCGTGGGAGCCGTACATGTCACTTTTATATTTTAGTGCACCACCCTTAGTGTTGTCGAGGGGATGTGAAAGAAACACAGTCTAAGAGCTTGGTGAAGTTTCCATCTTCTAACCATATGTGATCAATAAACTGGCCCTGCTGGATTTGCTTGATAGACTTTTACGTGGGAATTCACAATAAACGGAAAGCAGATGATAAAAGCGGCCAGTCAAAGTCTGCTAAGAGAACAGCAAATTTCCCGAACCCTCCTGCAGTGTGTCATGGATGTGAAGCTGGGCTTTGCTTCCTCTCTGGGTCCCGTCGGGTGATGGTCTGATTTCCTGGAGCTTTGCCATTTGCCTCAGCAGTTCGGGATTCTTGAGTTTCAAAACCAGAACTGGAAATGGGCCAACTCTGACTACTGTTTCAGATCATTACTGAGACTCGCTAACGAGAACTGATTTATGTGTATTTTCTATGTGTAAATATGTTTCCCGCACATATACATGTATTTACTGTATGTAACTGGTCCAGCTGGATGTTTATAGCTGGTCTGTGTGATGATGTCGTACTGTATTATAGATCATTTTATTTACCTTAGAACTGACAAAAAATACTAAAATGTAATGGCAAATGTTTTTAAGCAAAAGTAATTGAAATCATAATTTAAAAAATCTCATTATTTTAAGCTATTGAGAATGAAGTCTCATGGTTTTTTTTTTGCCCCTCTCACATTTACTCTCCCTTTTTTTCTTTCTACCTCTCCCCCCCCTCCTCACTGCCTTTGTGTTCCAGTGGGTACCCCTTACTACATGTCACCAGAGAGGATACATGAAAATGGCTACAACTTCAAATCTGACATCTGGTCGCTAGGATGCCTTCTCTACGAGGTAAGCTGTTGGAATATGTGCACACTCTGTCACAGTCTGGGAGGAAATGCTTGAAGAACACACAGATCCAAACATGCACCTCAACAGATGGGCTATTTTTAACCCTGGATATTCCTTTTTTTACCCTATATCCAAAGTGATCATACCTCTTGGACTTTTTCAGATTATCTTTCATTATGACGACAAACTGTAATGAACTTTATTTGGATTTTATGTGACACACCAACACAGAGTGGTGCATAACTGTGAAGTAGAACATTTCTTTTTACAGATGGGTCTACAAGTCTTTTGAGGCTTGTCTACAAGCGTTTCTAAGCTGGAGACCAAAATGTTGGTTGTTCTTTGCAGAACAGCTCAAGCGGGTCAAACTTCGGAAAGAACACCTGTTAACATTGTTTCCCCAAGGAAATGTTGAGTTTAGGTTTATGTCCTTTATTTAATCTCCAAAAAAAACTTCTATCTGATCTGGCCTTCTGGCCTGTTGCAAACTGCAAACAGAACTTCTTATGGACTTCTTTTAATAATGGCTTTCTTCTTTCCTCTCCTCCAACAACATGTTTGCTGAGTATATAATTAAAAGATGTCCTGTTGGAACATTCTTACCTGAGCTGTACTTCTCCACATCTATTTTGCTGCCTCTCTGTTTATCCATTCCCTTACCCAGCCTGAATGTGCAGATAAACAGCTACAGTAGTAGCCATTCAAAATGTCCCCACTTTCATTGATGGGCCCTTGGCTGGTCCCCTACAATTCCTTGTTAAACATTAATCTTTATATTAAAATATTATTTCTGTCATGATTTTTAGACGATAAGGTCTAAAGAGAAGCATCATCTCCTGGTCAGACCCTGTAATTCAGTGAAAGGGTGGAGTCGGTAAAATAAATGCACGCCCAGGAGAAGGCCAGTGGCTGGAAGTTGGAGGGATACATTCGTTTGCTTTCCCTGTTAGGGCTAGCATACACTGTACGGTTGTTTCGGTCATTGCTCTCAGCTACAGCCCAAACTGTGCTTAGACTTAGACAAACTTGAGTGTATATAAAACGAAATTTCGATGCATAGAGCTTTTCAACGGTGATTTAGCAGCTTAGCGGTGAAATGAGCATTTCCATTTATAAAGTATAAAGGAGAGACATGGTGCAAAAGGCATTGATGTGGAAGGTTCAGAGCAGTTCAAACATAAATAAATAAAGATGCGTTCAAGAGTGGCAGTATTTACAAGTCCAGAAAAGATACTTGATGACGTAGCTCCAGCAGGCGCTGGCGGTCAAAGATACAGTATCATTGCACAGTTTGCAGCGTGCTACGCATCATATGAGCTGATGCAGCTGCTGCCTCTTCTGGTGCCGCCATCTTGCAAAGATGTGTGACCAAACCACAGGGTTTAAAAGGTCACAGTTCATGATATCGATATCTTGCACTGTGTGGCACGATGCGCTGATGCGATCTGACTGCTCACACTGTATGTTATAAATCCACGCATCGGATTCGCCGTCATAGAGATAGAGGGCTGGTCGGACTCGACTACCCTGAAGTAAAGTCAGAGAAGAAAAAGCACTCCCTTGTTTGCATGTGCACAGTAAATCGGCTC
>NW_015150858.1:639143-664441 GCF_000732505.1 Cyprinodon variegatus
ATAATTTTTACAGTAAGTATTTTGAACAGCTTAACAGGAAAAATCTTTAGTTGTATTTGTATAAAAAATCTGCTTTTCCTTTTTTGTGCCGTTCGTGAGCTTGTGAGGGCCCTGAGACTCTGTGTTTACATTATTTGAAATGGAGAACCTGCTGAACATTGAAAAGCTTGTGGATGAAGAGAGCTGACATGACCATGTGTTTTAGATAAGGCTGCACGGTGACACTGACTAGTTTGATTAGTCGAGAGCAAAGCGCTGCAGGCTTTTTTTCTGAACCGCACTGAGTGGAGACAAGCCGAGCTGGAGACCACACAGCAGAGGGAACAAAGAGGGGAAGAGTAAGAGACAGAATAATGATGGATGTGGACGACAACAGGCAGTCTGACCTTGCGCTTTAACAGCTTTTAGATGCCCTTGCTACTCATATATGGGCCCAGATTCAGACCTAGATCGTTGATGCAGGACGTGCCCACATTCACCTCTCTTCTTCTACTAGCCCTCATGAGTTTTGGTTGGTTTGAGCTGCATTTTAACGCATCACTGACTGCACCTTCTTCACAGTGCCTCGGGCGTAGAGGTGGAGAAAGAGAATGGAAGAAGTTTGAGCTCAGCTTGTAGGGCACAGGTTCACAGGTGCTTCACGGTGAAAATTGTGGGTGCTGTACTTCAGCAGCTGAACAACAACAGCACCTCTGCTGCAAAAGGAAAAACATTTTTTTATCTGACCCACTTTTGAACTCAGAAATCTGATCACTCACTTCAATCAAACTTCCAAAGTTTCTGTTTATTCTTATATAACTTTTTTTACTTATAAACTAAATATTTAACACAGGAGATTAGAGGTCATCTTCTGAAGTGCTAAGCTTTCATTTTTAGTCCTGGTTATCAAGGTTAGCACTTTAAGTTTAACATTCCTGTCTATGTTTTGGACTCCTACTTTTTAGAAATACTGGACATAATGTTTAAGTTTAGAGAGCAGCCTCATAAAGATTGAACAGAGAAAATACTCTGTTACTTAAATGATAACTACTGTTAGGTTTCTGTGACTGGCTAAAGCTTAGCTTCCTAGCTTCATAGCATCACCAATGGAAGTAGCTTCTCTATTTAATCTGTTTAAGGATAGAATCAAACTTCTCATATCATTCTCTGGTGGAGGGAAAATATGTACATCTCACCTAAAGATTTAGATTGCCTCCATTACAGATCACTTTGTCCTTTTATGTCAAGCATTTCAATCTGGTGACATAAATAACTTCTGTGCCTAGAGAGCATGCTGCTGGGGTTGTACAAAAGAAGGGTAGGCTAAGGTTTGCAATGTTTGTAAGATAACATATGCACCATGGATTTCACCCTAAATCTGTATGAGCTTGGTGTCATGATCCTGCACCCTGTCCAAAAACTCTTGTTTTATTTACCGGTAATTGCAAAAGAAAAAAAAGTTTTTTGGATATCACTGTGTTTGTTAGTTCAGATGAAGCATTGAGGATCATGGATGAAGCGTGGTGGCTCTTCACCATGCAAGCCCATGTAGTGTGCTGCTGCTGTGTTTGCTTTGTCAGCATATCCCTGGATCTCCCTTAGAGCACCACAGCATATTGCCCGTTACATTTCTATGGTTGGCTTTGAGATGACCTTGGAAAGTATGGTGTATCACAGAGTTAAAGTATGATCTGAAAGAAGCCAATGATGATCGATCCTCTTGTAGTTTAAGATGCATCAAACAATAGACTGACCAGTTTTCCCATGATCAGCTCTTGACGATTAGTCAGGAAGTAAACTGCAAAGAGATCAGATTAAAATTTTCTCATTTCTCTCCCAATAATTTAAAAAATGAATGCATGAAGCATGTAGTTTCATATGCTTTGATAAAAATCCGATATAGTTGAGAAATATTTATTGATGCAAATAGGGGGATAATCTGGTAAACAATGTTTTGTTAGATTTGAAATTTAGAAAACATAGACATATCACCATTGTCAAACAACCTGTTTCCTACTTTTTGTTATGTTATTTAAAATCAGATTTGGAACAAGTAATTTTCAGGATTTGCAGGTGAGATTTAAATACAAGACATTATTAGCTAAAACTACTGTATAAAGCATTGTTATTTTAAACATTATTTTAATGTAAAATCAAGCTATAAAAGGTTTTGATTTTTTTTTATGTGCAAATATAGTTCAAAAGTCTTGATGTTTTTGTCAGAATCTGGACTAAATCATAAAAAACTGAGTCTGAGAGGAAAGGGAAAAAAGGAAGAAATCTGGAGAGAAAAATGTATAAAAAATAGTCGACTTGTTGCTCCCAGAGGAGATGGAGAGACAAAGAATCGAGATGTAGGGCAAAGAAGTTTGAGAATCTATAAAGAAAACTAAGAAAGGTTAAGGGCATAAGCAGAAAAAGTCATGAGAGTGAAGCTAAAGGAGACTGAAGACTAGAGATCGGGGAAAAGTAGAAAAGTGGAAAGAGAGAATAACAAATAGGGAGAGTTGGGTTATGGATTTCTGTAGCGAGGAGAATGATGGGGGGTTTTCATTTAGAGAGAACTTGTTACAGGTACAAGAGTAGAGACGGCGCTCTCCCTCATCAGGTCAAGGTGAGTCATCCAAGAAGCCTGTGGAGATAAAGATTTTACATTCTTATTGTTACCAGAGCGATACTCACCACACCATGCATATTCTCTTTGAAGAACAGGCTCGTGCTTCCCTCTTTTCTTAGCAAGACAGCTCCACAGTACGTAGCATCTTTTTCAGAACTTAAGCCTGCATTCCTCTCTGCTTTTCTCTAAGTTCTGTAAAGTTCCCTTCCACATGCCTACTTTCCCTCACTTAACCTCCAGGCAAATGGAATTCACATAGAAATTCACTTCTGATTCCTTTGTTCCTCATTGATTTCACTAGCAAAGCACAGTTGGGAATGAAGATCGGACTGTTTTTTTGGGTGCGTTTTCTCATCTATGAATGAGTGCAGGGATTTTCGTTCCTTGTGTGTGAAGCGGCTCCGTTTGAGGGAGCCTGCATTTTTCATTCCTACGCCCGGGGGTTGAGCTGAGGTCCGAAGGGTCTGCCCGTCAATACCTCACCATTGTATCTGCGTCCATCTTCATCTTCCATTCTGTTTGATCCCTTTCTCTTCATGTCCAACCTTATTACATCCCCTGACCCCGCACCCTGCCCTTCACCCAAACCCACTATGGCGTGCTAAACAGGGGTGCATGTTGGGATGTCTCCCATGGAGAGCGGAGAAGTAAATCACAGGATTTGGTCACAAAGCCAGGGCCTCCTCGTACTCCTGCTTAGAGTCAATACCACAATAGATTTGGTTCAGCTGACCTTGATCGCTGAATGTGTTTTCAGTAGAAGGGGATGTATTTTACTGACATGTTGCTGGACTCCTGTTTTTACAGATATGTTGAGGTTTCTTTTCTGCATTGGCTTATATTGACCATATTACCAGGGATGTGTTTTCTTCCTGTATTGAAACGAAGGCATCCAAAGCTCGCTCTTTTTTGGGGTTGGTTTTATGAGACCCCAAAAACTCGGAGCGCTCAGCATCTGGTTCGCATGTGATGAGATGCCTCTGTGGTTTTCCTTTGTATGATGCTTCTAGTGTTTTTTTCTGTCCTATAAAATATGCCAGTTGTTTTCTAAATACAATATTTACAGCTCCCTTTAATGCTTAACATGTTTTTCTTAAAGTCTATACATGTTAATTAAATCATTTTTAACAGTAATTTAGTTTTACATGACATAGTTTTGTTTGATTGCTTCATCAAACCCTGATGTTTTATATATTCTCAATTTGTATTCATTCAGATTTAAACTGATTTCACACTATATAAAAAACAACAAAGAAAAGTACATTTTATTACTTTTTAGAAAACTTTAAATTCAGGTTGAACTGCTCTTTCAATTGTTAAAAATAAAGCAAAGGGAAAAGAAGATTTTCTTGTTTATATTTTTAATAGTCTTTCTACCAATGATATGAAGGTACCAACATTAACACACAGTGCTCTCATGACTCACATTTCATGATTTCAAACTGGAAGTTTAGCTTTAAAATACAGCTGATGTACTTTACTCCAGAGGCAATAAAAGCATTAAAGCTGCTTTTTACCTCAGCCTAAAAAATGTAGATTTTATTCAGGGTCTGTAATTTAATGACAATATGAAGCTATCTCCCCGCTTCAGATGTTTAACATTTAAAGTTTTTAAACATGTTATTATTCTGTTAACAGGCCGTCCTCTACCAGGGTGTAATATCTTATAAGGTAGACAACATTTTTTAATACTTTTTCCTAAATTTGCAACCATAAGAGTATCTATGTAACAGACATTTTAACATGTACTGTATTTAGAGAACGTTCCCTTATTGAAACAGTAAAGGGTCAACGGAAAGTCGCATATTATAATTCCGATTGTCATCAGTTTTTAATTAAAAGGGGGTTTTACATTATTTAAAGGGTCCATTATTTTTATGGTGCTTAAAGAAAGCTGTTCTTGTTGGTAAAAAACTTCATTGGTTTTGTTTAGTAACACTATAATCCCAAAGAAAGGTTTTATTTTTTTTTAAACAGAAAGAGCTTGAAAAAGTCTTGATTTTGTTTTTGCCAAAGAAATGTTCCACCTTTCTCCCAACTGAAAAGAGGCTAAACTTGATCTTTGATTTTCTAAATTCAAATATTTCCTCTGTGCTGCTGCAGTGAAAATATTCTTAAAAAGATTTTCTTCAAACATTAAACGAAATTTTACAATTTGAAACTTTCAACTTCCCCATCCCTTTCTTTCTTTCTTCCTCTCGCTTTTCCTCTTTTTAGTGTGTTAAAGTAGGGCACTGATAGCTCCACTGGGTGTAAGTATAGGCCTAATGACTGTCCTAACGTTATGATTTATTACTTTGATTAATATATCATCTAAAGACTCACAAACGACTAGCGCCATCTAAGAAGTGCCGCTTTTTACTTTTCTATTGTAGTATTTTGGTTTGTGTGTAAAATCCTGCTCCATATGTTTATGTATTTCACATGAAAGCATGCTAACATTTAGGAGTTTACTTTGATATTGTATTAATATAATACAAGTGTTTAAAAATAATGTGTTGTAAAAAGCCATTTAGTCTCAGGATGTGGACACTCCTGGGATGATGGGGGTTGGAGGAAGATGGCTGCCTTTCATTGCTCTTTCTAATTGGTGCACAGGGAGACGAGCAGGAGTCTGAACCTCGGATCAATGTAATTAAAATGGAAAGCCACCATCCAGACATTTAAAACACAGTGAAGATAGCTCTACATGCCTGGGCTGCGGAGAGAGTAACATAGAAAGTTAGCTAGAAATGAATGAGTCTCTCTTTAATTGTGTGTTTTTGTGAGGACCTGTGTGGGGTGTTTTTATTTTTTTATTTATGAATGATGATTACTTTTAGACTTTGCTGAGCCTGAAAGGTGTTGTCACAAGTATCCTTGTAGAAGTTAAAAAAAAAAAAAAACTTTCTCTGGGTTTCAGCATAGTTTGTGGCACTCTTTCTTTAAAGTTAAAAGCGTAATAATTATTGCAACTAAAAGAAAACTCAGGGAGATGGAAATAATGGGATGTTAAATTGAAATCCTCTCTTCTGTTTGACATTTGAAATCGGCACTTTCTTTGCACACAATATTGACCATTTTTAAATGCCTGTTTGCTGTCCCAGTAACTGCAGTGTTTTCTTTTTTCATATTTTGTCTGCACTGTGGTGAAGTAATAATAGATAATCTTAATAACCTTACTTTACTCAGTGCTGCAATATTGATCTCACCTCAGTGCTTCATCGTGTTTAAAATCCCAGAAGGTTGTTTCTGACTCAAAATTAGACAGATTATATGACATAAACCAGTGGACTAGTAATTTGGAAAAATATAAATTAACCAATTATAATCAAACCCTTTTCATAATGCCTGCTTTTTTCCCCCCAAAATTTCTGGTCTTTCAGTTTGGAAGGTTTCTTTGCCATCACCCTCATTTTTTAGCTTTGCTTCACAGATCCTCTATTGTGGGGAGTGTTTGCCCAGTGGTTAGAGCAATGCACCTGTGATCTGAGAAGGTTGCAAGTACCCGGTTCGATCCCCGCAGCCTCCACTCTGGCTCTCCGAACAAGAACCTTAACCCCTGATTGCTCCCCAGGCGCCGCACAATGGCAGCCACTGCTCCCCAAGGGGATGGGTTAAGATGCCAAAGCAAATTTCTCCATTGTGAGATCAATATTTACTTTAGATCATTTTAAACTATGCAGAAAGTACCAAGTGGTTTTGAGTTCTAAATTAAACAGGCTTATTTTAAATGCAAATATCCTACATTTAGTAGCTCCACAGCAGCAGTCTGATTCATAGCTAGTAAAAAGCCGTCTAGGTGTGCTGACATAACGGGGAGAACACTTTCTGAGCTAGCTTAACATTCTATAACGGAGATGGATGGAGACACTGATGTTTGTTCCAGAGCATCTAGCCTGGTATTGGTTTGTGTGGTTGAACCATCAACCAGTTTAAGCTCAGGAGAGGGTAGTTATGCTGAGGAATATAGAGTAATTACACCTTACAGGTCAGAACCATCCAGAGCGGACTTCTAGCCTACATAGTCAGACTCTGAACCGTAGAGTGACGGCTAATATGATCGCAGCAGCCCCGATACACATGGTGGGGAAACGCCTCTTGCTACACCTCTTTTCAGATAATATTGCCAGTTATTAGTTTTTAAATACAATTTAGCATTTAATACTTTAAATTAACAGCATCTTCAAATAACACCTCCACCACTATTACAACAAATCATCTATTATATTCTTTTTGGTAAAGCTAGTAACTCCACCCGTCCTTCACTGCTAGGCTGTGTCAGATCTACCCGTTTCCAGTCCAAAAACATGTCAAACATCACAACCTCAATAATAAAAACACAGAATAACTTCCCCTGAACCTTCTGTTAAAAGCATGAACTTATGAAACACCTAAAACAGGACACAGCACCATGTTATACCAGAGAAGTTAGGCTCTGACTGTGGTACTACAGAAGCTAGGAACAATTAGCTTTAGATTATTATCTGGAACGGCAACAATCTACGATTTAAGCCCCACGTCAGCCGCTGGTTCTTTTTCTTAATGTTTCTTAAAATCCTCTCACCTCAACAGCATCTCTGCTCTGATGTGGAGCTGAAAGTAGAAGCACTGGGAACAACATTAGTAGGCTCTTAATAACGATCTGTCCGTGTCTGGCTAAACACGGGCTAATTTTCTCTCTGTATTATTACAACTGTTTTTCACCACACTCAGTCTACTTGAGTAAAAGATATTTGATAGAAAATCTTTTTTTTTTATGCCAATAAAAATGACAAAACACACTATTTCACACATACCCCACATCTATTATTTCTACTCTACATGTTTAATTTCTAGATCCACATCTCTGTAGAGTTGGACCAAAGGATTTAGTTTTCCGCTTCATTAGTATTTGCATTTGTTTATCATGAGACATCAACTATCTTTGTTTTAAAGCAGTTTTTTTTTTTTTTGAATATCAAATAATAGCGAAATGATTATTTCCCATTGCCTGTAAAATGGTCTATACTGAACTTTCTGTTATTTTAATTTGGAGCTTCTCCATTAGTTCAGTGGGATCTTTACGCTTCATCCATATATTTATTCTCCGTTAATGGTTATGGATTGTGTTTTAGTCGTGACAATTGAGCGAATCTAGTAATGTTTTATTGGGGGAGGAGTACTCTGAAATACAGCAGCGAATGTGTGTGTGGTTTCTAAGCTGCTTGTCTGTGTGTGCTCTGCCACCAGCAGTTCACACCCCTTAGACAGACAGCAGGCATGCGTGTGCAGTGTGTCTTTCCCGAATATCAATGAACTGTGCACACACAAATACAGATACATACACACACATGCACACACCAGGGCCTCAGAGGTCAGAGAGTGAGTCAATCATCTAAACCGTTGCGACGAAACAGTCTGAAAAAGGAGCAAGTGTGTATTTTCTTGTTTGTGTGTGTGTGTGTGTACGTGTGGTTATGTATCTTAATGCTGGTGTTTGTGTGTGGGTGTGTGTGTACTCACTCTGAGAGCAGGGGGCCGGCAGCTGTCAGGGGCTAGGAGCAGCAGGCACTAATGAAGCAGATGAATAGTGCAAAAACTCGCAAATACAAACAGGACAGTTGACATTTTTCATCTGTCAAAAGCAGAAGATGCATGAAAATACGAGGGGGTCTTGTTTAACCCTTTGCCTCCTGGTGTATGCAGCTGCCTGCTTTTTTTTCTTCCACCTTTTATTCTGTGTTTCTGTCTCATTCATGCTTTTGGATAAATTTGGCTATAAAAGTAATAATTTAATTCGAAATATACACTGGGGGTTTATTTGCTACGAAGCTATTAAGAATGTTGACCGCAGTAAAAAAACAAAAATCCACCTAATCTCTTCTTTGATTTTAGGCCTTTGAACTAAAACTCTAAGTCATCTATTAAGTTGACAGGTATGTTTGGACACAAACCCTTCTTCCTTTGAATACACATGTGGGCTCAGTCTATTTTTTTATAGTTAGTTTTGTAGGGATGCACAATATTGTAATATTAGTTAATATCCAATATGCCGACATAATACAGCCTTGCAGTCATTTTATTCCTCATAGATTTACTGACTTTTCTCCCTGCATCGTGGTAATAAACGAAACGTTGGTGTCGCCCCATAATCCTCACATGTTTGTTACTAAAGCAGCGCCTTTTATATGTTGAGTTACGTTGGTGAAAACACTGATTTCTGATATTCAGTTTTAAAGCTAATAAATGCTGATGCTGATAACATGCCAATGATATTGTGCGTCTGATAATTCAGATGAAGTACCTTCTAATTATGTGCAAACCCTTACTTTAAAGTTCAGGGATTCTCTTTCTAACTTTTTCTTAAACTATAGGATCAATATGTAAATACCCAGGATATTCAGTTTCTCAAAAACATGTTAATTATCAGGTTTAGTCAGTTTCTTTGTTTAATTAGAACTAAGCGATACATAAAAAAAATATTATTAATGAATCAGCTCCTGATTCTCTGAGTGTAATCATTCAGTTGAGGCGTAAAAAGTGTGATTCCTAAGATTAATCTAAAATTTTCATCTTTGCAACAAGACAATAAAGAGACTTTACCGCTCAGTCAGATATAAAAAAAAAGGATAATCAGAGGAAATAAGCAGCTTTGATAAATGAATTTTATTCAACATGGCCGTCATCATCCCTCTTCATCAAACTTTAAATATATTTAAAATAGTTACAAACTGGGTTTAATTCATCAGATAAAGACTCTGAGCATTTGTTTTATTTAAACACACGTACAGTTTATTATTTTGTTTGCATTGAATAAAACAACTCTTATTTTGTGGAACTTCGTCACCATAGGTGACCAGTATATCATCCAGAGTAGGCCAGAATCAAATCATATTTATCACTTAACTGAATCTTAAAATACATTCTACCAGATAAATCTCATTGCTGTCAGCCACCTGCTGTTCCAGCCTCACTAGACTGCAGTTTTTTTTTCCTTTTTGTAGTTTTCTGAGGCTAGTTTATTAATCTGTTTTTGAGTAAGTGTTTATAGATGATAAATGATTCATTGTGTCCAGACAAGAGAGGGTCCAAAGAGATTCTGCTGCGGTCTTCTTGACTTCCTGCATAAAACATTAAGTTAGACATCTGCTGTTCTGCTCATTATAGCCATGAAATAGTTTTCAGTCACTCAGCTGAAATATCAAAGCTGTATTCGTGGTGGAGAAATGAGGACTATTGGGCAGTAGCAATAACTTCAAGAAAAGTAGTAGAGTATGTATTTTCTCTTTAAACAGCCTGAACTTTTGAGTGAGCTTATAAAAACAGCTGTCCCTGGTTTTTAAGTATATTTTCAAAAAGGTTTGTTTTTCTTCCCATAATAGGTTCTCCTCCAGGCTAGTTTTCCACACATTAGTCACTGAAAGATTGAAGTAAAATGTCCATTTAATTTGTACTCTATGAACTCACAGGTGTAGTTTCTCTTTTAAAGAGAAGCTACACCTGGCTCGTTCCTTCACTTAGCTTTGCTCATGTGACATTGTGTCTACTCTTCATTATATTTTTGTTCTATGCTAAATATTTCAGATGCTATAGTTACATTGTTATGCTCCTAGTTTTTAAGTTGTCATCCAAACAATTGTCTATTCTCTCAAAGAAAGTACTCCTGCATCAGTTTTTCTTTGAGGTTAGTCAGGATTCTGTCGTGGACAAATCCGTTGAAGGTTCTGCTACTAGCCAATAATCTTTTTTTATGTTATTCACACTTTTTAATGTAAATCTACTTGTGGTTAGCTGTCCGTTTCCCCGGATCAAGGTTTTGGCAGAGACATTGCTAACCTAGAACAGTGGTTCAGAGGTTGTTCTAGGTTTCCTGTCCTCCCAGCTGGTCTCACCAGCTGACTGTCCAATCATATCAAGGCTGCTTGTGCTGAAGATTTATTCCTGTTAAACAAATGTGCTGAAGATTTATTCCTGTTAAACAAATGTTCTTCTGAGCAGATTAAATTACACTGATCGAAAGTTGAATCTTGATCAGACTATTGGATTGGATTTTTTTTAAAGGAATTTATTTTTGAGGTTTGACTAAAATATGACTAGATGATATTTATGCCTTTTCTCATGTAAATAGTGAACATTTTTGTTATCTGTCTCCACATAAATAAATAGAAATAAAAATAATTTCAGATATAAGTAAAGTAAAGTGATTGCGGTTAAAAATGTCTACGTTTATTATCCAGGTAATTCTATAAGTGTATCATCTTTCTTGCAGCCGCCTTTTGTCTTATTTCTAATTCTCCCAAATCTTTTCTCTCTTTGGTGCCAAACATTTTATAATATGGCACCTTCACGCCGAGCTGATGTATTCTCCATGGAAGAACTCCATTTTGATTCACATGTGAAAATTTCCTCTTCATAAGCTTTCGCACTCCCAATTAGCAGCCCGTCAAACACTTACTTTTGTCTCCAAAACAATACAAGGACAGCTGAAAAATAGTTGAGAAAACATTGTGTAAAAACTCCCTCTGTCTACTGCTAAACCTGTGAAGTTTCTCTCATATTTTTTTTTTTTTTTCTAAAGCCTCACTTTGCAGGTTTGGCACCTCATTTTCCTTGTGATTTTATCCAAAGGTTCTGGAGCAATCAAGGTTGATTTCAGATTGATATTTTAAACTAAATTTAGATCTCGACAGTTCTGCAGGATAAGCAGCCCGTTAGTAGAAGCAACGGCAAAAGAAATGCAGAAACTATAAATAACAGCTGTTTGTTCAATGGACTGAATCCTGTTTTAACATTGGTCAGAAAGCATTGCTACATAATATTACAAATTGAACATTATTGAAGGAATAATGGGCATAAAATCAACATCACAAAGACCTGCGGTGACTGCAGTAGCTACTGATCTGTGCCCCTGATGTTTATGTGAAGTTTCTTTTTCTAAAGCAGAACTACGGTGATTCAGGCAGATTAAGAAGATCTAATAAAGTCGTTAAGAATCTACACTAAAGTTGTTTCATTACTCAACCAGTAGGTGTAGCCAGAAGCAACATTTCTTTTCAAGGAGACTTTCTTAGTGTTTTTTTGTTTCATGTTGCTGGATAAATGATTAACTATGAAGTTCTTTATTTACATTTAATCAGTTGTTACAAAAGTATCCTTGAATGTATTTCTTGGTGAGTTAAGTAGGTTGGTCATAAACAAAATGTCATTTTCATAGACAACATTATACAAAAAGAAGGGTATGTTTTAGCCCCATATGTGAACCAAAAGCATTTATTCTTTACTTTAATTGGAAACGTGTATGGGACTCTATAAAAAGACTTCTTCAGCAGACCTATTGATTCTTTCTGTAGCACTGGCCCTCTTGGTCTCATTGTGTTTAAATCCAAAAGGTGCTGGCATCTTCCTGCTCCAGAAAACTGCAATATACTTCTTTTTCACCTTTTAACCCAAACTTTTTGAGCTACAAATCACGTCTTAATTCACTTCTTTCTAATCAACAAGATGGAAGCATCTGTTAGGGATCACTTTTAGGGATTTTATTTTTTGTTTGTTTGCTTTTCCGCTCATGAAAATTAACGGCGCATTGATCTGCTGTGTACAAACTTTTTGTCTTTCTCTTTTAAACCATCCTATAAGCTTCATGGCTCAAGAACATTTAGCTGTGCAGAGACTGATTCGCAAGAAGCAGCATGTACCACCTGTTGAGAGTTTGGAGTGTTTTACTTCCCTTTTGTCTTTGTAGTCTCGCTGACTCTCCTCTTGTCTCTATCCCCTTTCTCTCTATATGTCTCCTCTCTATTTCTTTACATCTCTGTGCTTTAGATGGCAGCCTTACAGAGTCCCTTCTACGGGGATAAGATGAATCTCTACTCGCTTTGCAAGAAGATAGAACAGTGCGACTACCCCCCTCTTCCTGCAGATCACTACTCAGAAGAGGTAAGTACTGCTTTTGTCATCTGCTGCCTTTTTCTGATGTGTCATGAAAAAGACACAGACCTGTTCTGTGTTTTTAAAGGAGTTCATAAAAATGGTTTCCTAAAAGTTGAAATTAAGCATGAGTAATGCTTTACTGACCTTTTTCACTTCTTTTTCTTCCATTTTTTTTTTTTACTCTGGTAAAATCCACCCATCTGTCTGAGCCAGTGCACAGTGCATAATTGATCAAAAGGCTGGCAGGGATTTTATTCATTTAGAAATTCGATTCATATATCAAAAACACATGGTCATGCTTTATAGGAGAGTGGGCTAGAGTTACTCAAAAATCATTGTTTAATCATCGACTTAATTTAGGAAGACTTCCTCGTGCATAAAAATGAAACGTAGTCAGACTTCTGGTTAGGTTTTGCTCTTTTGCTGATTACCGATGACAAGCATGAGAATCTTTCTGGCCTTTTGTTAGCATGTCATCCACATGTGGGTGGAAGCTCTTTTTCTTCCAAATGTTTCTAGACAATTGATTCTGTAGTAAAAGCAGTTAGCAACACGGACAAGACATATCCACAGACGTATGGGGGATAAGGCTTTTACAGATCTTTTTCAACAATCAAGATTGGCTTGATTGCTGAAATGTTAGTACGATAAACTTATTTTCAACTGTTCCAAATCCATCTTAAGTGCAATTGTTGATTTTTTTCTAAATAAATGAAAATACTTAGTTTTCTTTTTTGTTACCCTAGTTGCCTCATATTTTAAAGCTTTAAAGCAAAGAAAACAATCAAAACTAAACAACTAAGGTCAAAAAGAGAAAAAAAGAATCTCTTCTGTTAATATTTAATCCTCAATTAAAATAAAGCAGAGAAATATTTTTGTATTACTGGGTTCTCTTCTATGAAATCCATGCGAAATATTAAAATTAATGTTATGTTGATGGTTTATCTATAAATGCAAGAACAATTTTGGTTTATCATTTCTGGTTTCACTATTATTAATTGTTAACTGAAATAAAGAAATAATAAGAGTAACATATTATTATTATAACTATTGGGATGTGTTTTGTTAATTATAAAAGTGCATTCTTCTGACAAGTAAAGAAAGTAGAAAGAATAACACCAAACCTTTCTTTTTAAATTGTCTTGTCACCAACAACTAAAACCACTAAAGTAGTTTGATTCAATCAGATTTATTATATTTGGCTTATTAACAAACAACAAAAGATTGGATGCTAGATGGAAGGAAACGGAGAGAAGTGGTTTCATATCTGCTTGTTAAAGCAGTCTGCAGTTTATCCATGACTCCTTCACCTTTATCTGAATAAGCATCAGGTTTGCGTAGGCTAATGAGAAATCTACCTTTTAAACCTGATATATTACAAAAAGGTGTAAGATTCATTTATTTAGTAGATTTGACTTTTCATTCTTCTGTGTTTTACATTGAAACTCTTAAATGATTTGTTTTTATTTGAATTAAAAGATGTTTTCTTTGTCAAATGTATGTTTTTGCACAGTATAAAAAGCATGTCCTTCAAAAAATATAATTAATAATTTTTTGTTTAATCTTATTTTTCTAACCAAATGGCGTAACGGTCATTAAAGTAACTGAACCCTTCCAACAGCTACTGATAATTATTTTTTTTTAACTGGGATGTTTTGGTTATCTGTCATTAGCTATAAGCTACTAGTCTTTAAGATATAATAGTCCTCTATGCCTACAGCTAGTCCTTAGCTCACTCCACTTTCCCTTTTTTTTATTATTTATGTTAGGACTCGCTGAGCTACTCCAAAACATTGATGTTATTTCAATTCAGAATTTATACAGTACCAACTAGGGAGGGCTTGGTGAAGAAGTGATTCGTAGTATCTTCCTGACCCTTGGGCTGCATACCGGTAACTGTCCTGCAGAATAGAGGGAGCAGTTGTTTTGTGTCCTTTTGTGGACGTCTGGTTCGGACTAGGTGGTGATGAAAATCAGGCTTATTGCCAAGTAGTTTTGCAATTACAAGGAATTTCCCTTGTTGTTGATGGTGCAGAAAAAATCTGTAGTTAGGATCTGTATTTATATACAATATAAACCATACACAGGGGTTGACGTGGCTTTCACATTTCATTTGCCCAGAAATAATTTTTACTTGCCCAGTATAATGTTTGATAAATATAGTTCCTAATATTCTTTTTTGTGTATATATCAATGAAACATGTTTGTTTTTAAATGTTTTTTTGTAATTCAGTAAGTTTAAATGTTCCTGGTGTGTATATGCATGCGTCAGATGATGAACTCAAGCTTACATTACCGTGGTAACATGCTTTTTAATCCTTCCTGCACATTCTTTTCAAACTAAACTTTGCTTTAAACTGTTGTGTGCTTGGAAAAATATAAATTGTCATGTTAAAAAAAAAAAAAAAAAACTTGACAGGTTAAAAACTTAAACTACTACTACTCACCAATTTAACATGTTTAGCGCTCTAACATTTAAATGCACCACTCCAATGTCTAAGAAAAAACATTTTAATGAACATTCTAATGCATAACCTGTGCAGAAGACTGCCATATGATAGAAATATTTACACAGTGATCATACAATTATTATTATTTTTCTAATCCCTGGCTGATTATTTTTAATCTAGCGTGTATTATAGTATAGATTAAATTCATCATCCAGCTGCTGCTCTGCAGAATTCTCTCCCCAAGAGCTGAATGACGCCATCTAGCGGAAAATCACGCGGCTTTTTCAAATCAGGCGAGAATGTGTACAAAACAACAAAAATGGCGCCGACAACGTGGGTCGTTTTCAGCGAATGTCGATGATTTTAAAGTAATTTTGAGTGATAAATACATTTTTTTTGCGATCATTGCACTTGCCCGGCGGGCAAATGCAATGAAATTTGTACTATCCCGACAATAAAAACGACTTGCCCCGGGCAATGGTTAACATCGAGCCCTGATACAATATACTATATGCAATATATAGTATACATGTACTATATACACAGTAGACTGTGCGTTGATGTAACGCAGGAGGTCTGGAGATGCTACATTGGTTTAGCTTCTAGGTCCTGGGGGAGAGAGCGAGAGAGGCAGTATCAGTGTCACAGGGATCTCTGGGCTTTGTTGATAAGGCTGGTAGCGGAACGTTCTCACGGTTTAGGTCCTGATGGACCGTAGCCTCCTGCCAGAGGGAAGTGTCTGAAATAGTTTGTGGCTGAGGTGCGAGGGATCAGCTACAATCTTCCCTGCACGCCGCAGAGTCCTGGAGGCGCACAGATCCTGGAGAGATGAAATATGGTAGCCAATCACCTTCTCTGCAGAGATTCTCTGAATGGTAGATGTAGAACTGGACCAGATCAGCTCCGGAGAGAGCCTGAAACCTCAGACGTTTGAAAAGATGCAGCCTCTGTTTGGCCTTCCAAAAGCAACACACTCACTGCACAGCCTAAAACAGCTGATATTGTGATAATATATATTTTTTTAAATGTGTTATCACAGCACTGATGGCCAGAGAACCAAAAAAAGTTTCCTATTGGATTAAAGCATTTCCCGTTCTTATGTTCCTGTAGCCGGATAATAAACCCTGTTGAAAATTATTTTTTATTACGCTTATTATTACTTTGATTGTATTTATCATACCTCAATAATGACTTCATTAGGCTAATAGGAGCTATCATTGAGGTAATTTAAGACTTTGGGGCGTCAAGTGTGTTTTTGTGTTTGCAAAAAAATGTGTAAGTGTATATTTGTAGGAGCAGCTCTTACTGCACTCACACACTCACACACCACGCTGAGCTTCAGCGCTACCCCACATGTCACCCCCATCCAGGAGAAAGGAAGACAAAGCGAAAGAGAGCGGGAATGATAGAGCGAGAGACAGGGCGATGGAGAGATGGAGATGAGGGGGGTGCCTGCAGCGCCTGTCTGGATGTAAACAATGCTCCTGAAGGATCGGCAGCAAACTGTCAGCTGCTCATCTTTGTTGTGTCATTTAACCATCTCCGTCTACGCTTCCCCTCCTCGCCGCCACCCCCTTCCTTTGCTAGCTCCCCCACACACCCTCCACCTGGCACTCCCCCCCCCACACACACTCACCATGCAAAGAAGCGCATGAATATTTTACA
This sequence comes from Cyprinodon variegatus, assembly GCF_000732505.1. Taxonomy (NCBI): domain Eukaryota; kingdom Metazoa; phylum Chordata; class Actinopteri; order Cyprinodontiformes; family Cyprinodontidae; genus Cyprinodon; species Cyprinodon variegatus. The sequence goes on from NW_015150858.1 coordinate 655,746, forward strand.
TATCTGCCTCTCTGCACGCCCTCCGTCTCCACTCCGTGCGACTAATTCTCAGACCGTCTGAATTTGCATCTTTCTCTCACTTTTCTACCCCCCGCCACACACACACATACACACACGCACAACTATCATGCAACAGCAACCAGGAAGTCGACACATGGTTACCATAGCGACCTTCTGTAGATGTGTTTGTTTTGTTGTTTTTTTTATCTTCATTTAGCACCAATCAGTTGCTGCTTCTGGTCTTTGGTGGACCTGGTGTCCCCGGCTGGCACCGGGGTGTGTGGTCTCACTGAAACCCATTCAGTTCACCTTTGGCTTCTGCTTTTGTTAGTTTGTTATTGCTGTGTTTGAACAACCTGCAGGATGTCCTTTTTTCATCACAATATTTTAAGTAAAGCAACATTAACTGTAAAAATTTTACATCTCAATCATTATGCTGTCCCTGTTTTTTTTTTGTTTTTTTTTCAGCTGAGGAACCTGGTAGATATGTGCATCAACCCCGACCCAGAGAAGAGGCCGGACATCGCCTACGTGTACGGCATCGCCAAGCACATGCAGGGCGTCACACAGGGCTGCTAAGCCCCGAGCTGTGCGCAGACGTCCCACACCCTGCACAACTCCTCCTCACAGCCACTCCTTCCTTTTATGTTGGACTCCAAACACAACTTTTGCCCATTTTACAAAAATAAAAATGTCAGAGTTAACCTCCCGGTGATACCTGGTACATGAAGCAGATTTTAGGGTAAAGGTATGAAATGACAGAAAGGAACCCAGACTAAAGATTTTCGTCTAAGTTAGAATTGAACCTTAAAGAGTCTCAGCTTGTGTTTGCTGGTATCGTCCCTGCAGCTGTGACCATCATTTAGCTCAGTCAGTGATGTTACTCAGTAGAAGTTGTGACTTTTCAGATCCCTTTAACAGCTTCTCTTCAACATAAAATCGACAGTTCTCCTATGCATGCTGGTCATAACAGTGCCGCCCTCCCCACACACTTTAGTTGAAATATGCGCCACACAAAAAGTCTCACAACCTTTTTCCCCTTCCGTCACATTACCACCACAAACCTTAAAGTGTTTAATTCAGTTTTTTATGTGATAAAACATCACAAACTGGTGTTTCTTTGTGAAAGTGGAAAGAAACATAATTAAGAAAAATGATTTACTTTCTGTTGGTCTGCTCCGTAAAGTCCCAGTAAGATATAGTAAGGTGTTAGAATATGGCAGAATGTGAAGTTCAGGGAGAGTACAGGGATACGTAAGTAAGTTCTTTCAAATGTTTGAAGCCCATGAAGATAAGAGTAAGAAAAAAACATAACTAAAGGCATAAATAGAGCAGAGAAAGCTGTTGCTTTTTGTTTACCTGAAATTGCAAAAAAATATATTAGGTATTTCATTCTTAAAGACTCAACTGCATCATTCTTAGAAAGTCTGCATAGCTCCACCTCTCTGCAGAAAATGTATTTAATGGTTATTTAGCTCCACACCAAAACCAATGTGATTTTTCAAACCCAGACTGCAAGAACTCTCAAAGTGAGGCCCAGAAAGACAGAAAATGTCTCTGTTCTTGTAGAATAGGTAGAGGCCTCCTCACTCAAAACAAGATTACAGTTAAATGAAATATAGACATTGATATATTGTAAATCTATTAACTGAGATGATCATGGGCTAAACAGTTAGTCAGGAAATGCTTTGTTGGTTGAGAATGTGTGAATAGGTTCAGAAGAAGTGTTCCACACAGTGGAAAAAAACAGAAAAAACTTCCAATTCTATTGGAGATTTGTTTTCTCTGAGTGACAGCAGCAAATCTGAAAGAAAGCAAAGCAATTGATGGTTGGTATGTTGTTGTTTTGCACTTTTTTACCCTGGCAAAGCAAGGCTGGCAGGGTTATGTCAAATGAATGTATTAGAAAAAGGAAGAATCATTTACAGGAAAGACTAGAGACGCGCTTGGGGGAGAACATGGGCGAATGTCTCCACAACACTTTGAATGTTAGTCGTTTTGACACCTTTGTGTTTTCTGAAAACTTCACAATGTCTCTTTTGACAGCCCCCATAGTCGCTGAAGCTGTAACAAAAGCAGTTTTATATCTGCTGTTTACCCTTCCCGTGACACCATGTTTTCGTCAGAGCTCGGCTCCATTGAGGTACAAAGTGTCACGTTGTTCCGGGTCTGTAAAAGTCACAAAGAAAACATTAAGAACATAAAATACAGATTTGTCCTCCCTGCAGCGTCCAGCAGACACATCTGACCCTTCATACATGTGGGCAAACAGGCTGCCTGGTTAGTATTGCAGTGTGCATCTCTCACTGTGAAGCCGTCCATGCTAGGAAAACACCGCAGTGTGCCTAAAATGTGTTCTCAGTCAGAATCTAAATGTAAAATGAAATATTTAGTGTTTTATTAAACATATGTAAATCCCTGTTTAAAGGAAGAAAGCCATGATGGGATAATCTTGTTTACTTTACAAACCAAACAAGAACTGAGTTCTTGGGATGGATTATGGTTCGTATAAATGTCTTTCAGTGAAATGGTTTCTACCAGTGTTTCATGAAAAACCAGCACTGACTGTAAGTGGTTTACATATTGATGATGAAACCATTCTGAAGGTAAATATTTAGTGATTAATAACACTATTTCAGTGTCTAATAACCCACCCAGCCCTGGGTTCACACATACAGTATCATGTTCTGTGGCTGCCTCACAAATTGTGCCATGCAGTAATCCACTCTGGATGGATGTAGGATTAGTTTATCCATCCGGACTATCTTTGATGGTTGCAATATGAAGGCCCTCCTTTATGCTGCAGTACCAAGGAGCCAGTGGGAGATGCAGCGTCCACTAGATTGGCTTCTGTTTGCAGCGGAGAACAAATGCAGAATCTGTGTGAACCCAGGGTTACTCTGTCAAATAACCTGCTAATAACCCCTGTTTTTACAATCGTTTCCTGAACATCTAATGCATCATATGTGTGTAATGTAGAGTAAAACCTTGCACAAGCAAGAAACTAACGTTTGGTTAGCAGAATATGATGTTTCTGATTATGGAAATCCAGAGATTTACAGCAAATACAGTGTTTGCTATTTTTATTTTGCAGCTTTATATATCTTTAGGATATAGGCTTTTTCTTATTTTTTGTTTTTTATTATTTTTAAGCTGTTCCCACAGCCCCCTCACCCCCTCAGTCAAGGTCCTATAATTGTTTTATCAACCAGCACCGGAAAGCACCAGAACATTTCAGTATTCTCTTGTATTTGTCTGGGAGTTTTTGCTTTAATGTACTTCTTTGAAACTTTAGTTTTGGTGCTTTTTGTTTTTATTTTATTTTTTTATTTGGCATATCAGCATTGAAACTGAAGTACCAAAGCAGCGCTTTGATATTTTTCTAGATCCATAGTTAATTAATGCTTTAGCAGGTTTTAAATTCACCTAAAAGTGAATTTCCTTTGAAGCATAAAGCAGAGTGTTTATAGAAAAATAAGCCCTCTCTGTTCAGATATTTCCTGCAGAATTTTAGTTTTGTTCTTTCTTATCTTTTTAAGAATATAAAAAAAAACAGAGAGCTAAGTCGCTTTAAGGATTTTTGTCTTTTCTTGATGTTTCTCTGTAACTGTTGCCTGACTGTGCCTTTTAGCCTTCCTGTTTTCCTGCATGCCCACTGATGTTATTGAAGAGCCTGGGAAAAAAAAAAAAGATTGGCAATATTTATTGTCTCGTTAGCTTTAGTTGTTTTATCAACATTTCTTGGGTAAATAAAATTCACATATCACCAAAAAACATTGTATGCAAATGAAAATGAATAAAGCTTTAACATGTTTGTGGATATTGAGTGAAACTTGTTTTTGTTTTGTTGTTAGACCACATTATGCTTAACCTGTATGTATGTAATAATTGTTAAAGAAAAGAGTGTAATTTTGATCTCTATAAAAACATTTGCACATTCATAGTGTCTGATAAGTTATTTAGGATTAAGAATAAGATTTTATTTTCCTTTTGTTAGTTTCTACTGAGATCAACTTCAGGGAAACTTTCCCAATTATGTTGAATGTTACTTCAAAGTAAAAGGAAATATAGAATGTAAAAAATAACTTCTGAGAGGTATTTTCAACCACAACATTGTCACGAAGAAGAGCTACTGCGTCAAGCTAATCCGGTTTGTTAGATTTTCCACCATTTTTTGCCTCATATTTTCAGTTTCTAACTATTTATGTTGCTTCTAAACAGATCTGATTTGAAATAGTTTTTTGAAATAGATTTTTTTAAAAGCATCTGAAAGCAAAGTTTGAAATCGACAATCAAAGAAAGTTTAGAGCATCCCAAACAATTTCCCACAAAATGCTAGTCTGGGAAAAAATTCTTCAAATAGTCTGTAATGCATTTTAAAGTTCTCTAATTGTATATGTAGCAAAACAGCTTCTAAGATGTTCTCACTTAGAAACTGGGATTGTGTAATCAGATACCTAGAAATCAAGGTTTTTAATTTAGGCAAGTTTTCATTTCTGAGAACTGAGATGACCGTTCGAACATTTAAATGATGCTAACGTCATTGACAGGAAGCTTTAACTCTACTTTAGAATTTGAGGAAACCACAGATGTTTGTGGTTTTCATCAACAGATGCAGTTTTACTAATATCTGTATTGGCATTACTACTTGTTCGTGCAGATGCATAGCATGCCAACCGTGATCACAGCAGCCACATTTTACACTTTCCAGCTAACAAACAACATAAAACCTGCCTGCCTTAAAATAAACTTGCCATTTCAAACAGGTAAAAAAAAAAACTTCCATACACGACAAAGAATATGTCACAAAACAAACCTGCACTTATAAAAGAGAATGGGTTCCTTAGCCAGGCTCTCTATTATATAAGATGGTCTTCTCTATCATGCTGTTTGACTAACAGCAGAAAATGCAAATATAAATGTACTTTTTATAATTTGACATGCACAGTGTGTCAATCAAACATTTCTGTCCACCCATAAGACATTTGTCAAGTTGATCAGCTAAGCATTCATTGAAGTCAGTCACACATAAGAATAATCCTAATAATCCTTTTTCATTAATTGTCTTCCCTTAGATAAAGAACTTTGACCTATTTTGATTTGGGGCAAATCGTTATTTGTTTTCAGATGTCTTTATTTTTTACAATACTTGTAACTTTGGAGTAATCCTCTGGGTCGGGAGTAATCCACTATTTTAGCTCCAGATCATCTGTCCTTTTGTATATGTTTTTATATTCTCCCCACTTTGGCATGATGCTGATTTTCAATGTCAAGTCAGCATTCAACAATAAATGCCTTCAGGCTAGAGGACAACTGATTAAAAAAAAGACACGCTGAAAGGCAAATACTGGGGATGGCTCCTACAGCTAATATGGATATATTTCTTTCCAAGCTTTTCCCCACTTACTAGTAAGAATGTAAAACAAAAGTATTTCCTTCAAAATAAAAAACATCCAGGCATACAGGTAAATATTTTGAAAAACTTGATTTATTTCAGTAATTGCATTCAAAAGGTGTAACTTGCACATTATATTTATTCATTGCACACAGACTAATGCATTAAAATGTTTATTTCATTTAATTTTGATGATTTGAAGTGGCAACAAATGAAAATCCATCCATATATATATATATATATATTCCCACCTTACCAGCACCAAAACACCCCCAAACACCTCAAACTTGTATTCATCCGTCCACAACACTTTTTTCCAGTCTTCCTCTGTCCAATGTCTGTGTTCTTTTGCCCATCTTAATCTTTCTTTTATTTGGCAGTCTCAGATATGGCTTTTTCTTTGCCACTCTGCCCTGAAGCCCAGAATCCCACAGCCGCTTCTTCACTGTAGAAGACATTGGTGTTTTGCGGGTAATATTTAATGAAAATGCCAGTTGGGGACCTGTGAGGCGTCTGTTTTTCAAACTAGAGACTCTAATGTACTTATCTTCTTGCTCAGTTGTGCAACGCGGCCTCGCACTTCTTTTTCTACTCTGGTTAGATCCTGTTTGTGCTGTCCTCTGAAGGGAGTAGTACACACCTTTGTATGAAATCTTCAATTTCTTAGCAATTTCTCGCATGGAATAGCCTTCACTTCTAAGAACAAGAATAGACTGTCGAGTTTCAGATGAAAGTTCTCTTTTTCTGGCCATTTTGAGTGTTTAATATACTGAATTTTTTCACATTCTTTATAAAGTTCTTCCAGCTCATCCCCTTTCTGCATGGCAAATAAATAACTAATTAATGGATAGACTTTGACTAGGCCATTCTAACAAATGATCATGCTTTGATGTAAATCATCCTAGTGTATTATTATATAAATAAATAAATAAAAACCGACCAGACATTAACATCAGTATTATAGCCTGTTGTATTCATTAGGAATTATTTAAACTGCGTTCATATATTGTGCAGCACTCGAGTTTATGAAACTACACTTTTACTTTGATCTAGTGTTTTATTTTTACTCACTACAGTTACAAATAATTTCACATATGTTAATGATATATGAATGATCAAAGAAACAACATCACTTTTCTTTACTTATGCAGATAAACAGGATGTTTTAAAAAGTTTCTTAGAAATATAATTAAGATGGTGAAACAGCTAACCCTAACAAATGTTATATATTAAAGTGTATGCAAATTAAAAAAAGTTTAAAATAATGAATCATTAAAGAAAAAGATTTAAGAATTGTTCTTATAAGTTCTTAGAAAAGCATTAAGTTCTGGTTGTAAGATATTAAAAAGAGTTTTAAATCAGTTCTAGCTGTACATATATCACAGCTCTTAGCAAATAAACTGTTCAATATTTCTCATATTTAACTGAACAGTAAACATCTTTAAAGAAGATAACATAGTCAGACGGAATGGTGTTTCAGTTCTCAGCATCAACTGATCATGATTAGAGATCTTTATCACTCTGCCTTATAAGCAAAGACTACAACTAACAGGAATATATAATTACAGGAAGACTGCATCAGTACAATTTAAATGGTTCAAAGTAGTTCAGGCTTTGCTTAATTAAAACGACACAAAATTAAAATCCTCCACTATCTGGGGTTAAATCTAGAGTATCTTAGTAAAGTAGTTATAAGGTCACGAATTAAATCAGCTAAAATCTTACAAACAGCTATTTATATTTCCAGGTGAATGCCAAAGTTAAATCACTCTATTAATTCAAACAACATGTTGTCATTAGCAACACGGTGGAGAGCATTGATCAGCTTAGAGGGAAGTTATTTAATATAATGATCTTATTTGGCTTTAACTTTTTGATCTTCTATTCCTCCTGATGAAGAATGCCAATAATGTGCTAAGGTGACGAAGAAGAAGATCACAGTGATTAATCCTGCTCTGTGCTTTTCTGTTAAAACATTAATAACTGATCAGAAACAGAATTACTTTATTAATCCCTGACGGGAAATTCAAGAGAAAGATTAGATTTTAATTACAATAGAGTAAAAAATATAGTATAATGAGACAATAAAGTAAGCAAAATTACAACCCACTTGGTGAAATCACAACCTTACCATATAAGCAGTGTAAAATAGCAAATAAGAATAACATAAGATAATAATAAAATGAGATAATGATCAAAGTATATAAAATCAACTGTATTTACAATGCTGCTCAGTACCTAAATTACGATTACTTTACATGACTGTGTTATTGTCCATGCATTTAGATTCATATTAAAGCTAAAGTCAACAAAAACTTAATTGTGTTTAACACAGAAATGTAAATATTATTAGTTTGATGTAATTATTTAAGGAAGACATACAGAGACTTTCATCTTTTCTTGTCACTTGTGCACTTTTCAAGTGTATATTATATGCTACCACCTACAATGAGAGGTTTCTAATTAGTAATTAAAGCTTTCCTGACAAAAATGAGAAGGAAAACTTTTTTTTTTTGGAGTGAAATCAACTAAATTTTATAGAAACCTTTACTGTCTAAGATGTTGAGTAGCTCAGATCTTGAAATTCCAATTCATATCTTGTTTGACTGTGATGCTGCCAGGAAGCTCAAGAACTTCTGCTAAGCATCTTCCATCTAAAGCTTTAAAGTTGCTTTACATTTAGCTTTGACCACATTGATCTCTGGAAAAGTCACCACCAGGAAATCAGTGCTTTGCTATGAATGTTTTTGGTAGGGATAGGGAGCTGCTGACCCTGAAAGCAAACATTTTCAGATGGTTAAAGGAATGTTTTTGAGGATCTATTCAACCAGACTGATGCTCTTTCTGTGGCAGAAGAAAAAACAAACTACTGGCGATCCTCATACTGTATGATTTTCAATGGGACTACAGTAGGAACAACCATGTGGATTAGATGTGACTCCGGTGTCAGTTTCACATTTGTCACAACTTTGCACTACCCAACACGAAACTTGAACAGTTATCAACACAGAAGGCCACCGGGACAGCACTGCATAGTTAAAATTAATATAAAAGTGGGAATCTTTACATTTAATAGTGTACTAGCCCTTTATTTGAGCAGGTAAATACAATGATCTACCAATGGAGTTACTGTTTATTCCTTTAAAATAAAATAATTTGATTGTGCTTTTGAAATAAGATAATTGTCTGTTAGATTTGTAGGCATTTCTTTTATTGTTGTCCATTCTAGTTATTAATATACATATATATATATATATATATATATATATATATATATATATATATATATATATATATATAT
>NW_015150858.1:664785-674280 GCF_000732505.1 Cyprinodon variegatus
TATATATATATATACATATTGCATTTCTGTTTAAGTGTTGAATATATTTCAGTTTCAGTGAACTCATTTTTAAATTACTGATTGCTAGTCCAATCTGTCCCTGAATACTAAGAAATGTGCACTCAAAAAAAGGAATGTTTACTACCTAACTAAAAGTAGGTTAAAAAGTACTAAAAATTACTTTTTATTGTGGCAAATTAGCCTCAATAAATTATTTTAATCTAATGAACATGACTGTAGATGCACTGAATCATTGCTAATTACCACCTGAATCAGCCTCACCATTACCGTTGTCCCTTTGACTTCACATTTAAAACCATGTATAACATAGATATTAGAGTTGTAGATGTTATACCTTCCTCCATCGTGGTGTTGGCTCATTGCCGTGGCATAATTTACAGCAGCTGATTTATGATCGATTAAACAACAGCAGTCATTATAAAGAGATGTCAAATGATTGAAGATAATATTTACTCCAAATCATCACCTGGCTGCTTTCATATAGTTAATTTAAAGAAAGATTCAGTGCTTTATGTTCATCTTTGGATATTTACCTGAGCTGTCTTTAATTTGTGAAAAATCATAATCTGATAAGTTTAACATCATATCATTAATTCATAAAGGTTATGCTACACTAAATGTTTTAAACCAGGCATCCCCAAACTCGGTCCTCGAGGCCCCCTGTCCTGCAGGTTTTAGAGGTTTCCCTGCTTCAGCACAGCTGGTTATAATGATTGCAGTAGACCAAAAGCCTGTTAATCAGCTTTCAATTAAAATCAGCTGTGCTGGAGCAAGGAAACCTCTAAAACCTGCAGGACAGGGGGCCTTGAGGACCGAGTTTGGGAATGCCTGTTTTAAACCATACTTAAAGTAAATACTAACTAAATGTTATAATTGTACTTTTCTTGCCTCCAAAAAAAGATGCAGTTATAAGTGGGATCCTTCACTTCGTGGAAAACATCTTGACATTTTTATCTTGTTGTTTTCCAGTTCAGCTTAATGGAAGTATTGGTTAAACTGGTCATCAGGTTTATTGTTGTAAAACCTTTTGTAATAAAATTAAACTGACAACGAATCCAGTACCTGTTATTACTTTTTACCCCATACAGCATTAGTAAAATAACTTTGTTTTTTATATACAGTAAATATCAACTCACTGTAGTAAATATTGAAAAGGACGGGTGGAGTTTTCTTATTTATGGAGACATTTTCTTGCCCTTGTCATCACCAGTATGGCTGTAGTCGTGAACAGCTTTATGTCAGCTGGGTCTTTTCCTTTGAAACATCAAATTATTGCAAGACCTTTAGTCCTGAGATCAACAATAAGAACTTTGATCCACTTAGAGAAAATAAATATTGAAATCCATCTTAGAGAGAATCTGTAAAACCCTTCTATTAAAACATATAATTAATCTATTTATGACTTCAGGTCAGAAGCTTTTGGAACAATTCTTACTTGTAATTCATTTTAGATCTTTCTGACAGCTGTAGCTTTTTACTTTTAACATTTTTACTGAAAAATTTAATCTTTACAGCTTGAGGGTAACTTTGGTTCTAACTTTGCAGGAAGTTTAGTGGATTTAGGCTGAATTATGTCATCAGGATTGAGAAAATCTCAAGAAAAAATTATCACTAAGATCTAACTGATCTTAAAACCAAATGAAACCAATTTTACAAGTAAAAGTTTTTATACATACTGACAGGAACATACTCAGGGGCGCAGAGCAGTAGTTTGTGCTTTTCTTTTTTAGGATAGATTTGAGCAAAAACTGAGCAGATCTTATTCCTTTAAAGGGATTTGAACCTGTGTTGAACTGTGCAGCTGAAACCTTGTCATGTTTTCCTGATAAGAGGCTGATGTTCCCCCTTCTTTGGTAGCAGACAAATCCAGAAGGGCAGGAGAGTTGTTTAATGTTTGCTTGATCTGAAACACACAAAAAAAAACTTTTCAGGTCTAATTTCAATAAATAAGCTAAATAAAGATATGGGAGCATTTCTTTATTGTTCTTAGTCATTCCAATTGCTAAAATATAACCAAAATGTAAGTTGAAAATAGAGTAGAAATAAAAGCTGTTTAAAAATAAAAACCTAGTAATGTATAAATAGCCAAAATTTCTACTTAAGTAAGGGAATAAAGTATATGGTTAAACCTCTACAAGGTAATTGGTTTGAGGCTGAATGCAGTGAACTTTCCCCTGAAAACAACATTAGTGGTGCTGCTATGTGTTCATTGAAGAATCAGCATGAAATAGGTACATATTAAAAAGAAATTATGTTCAAAACTGCATAATGTTTTTGGGATAAAAATAACATTAATAGCATTAATACTATGGGAAAATAAATACAGTAGGAAGACAAAAAAAACAAAACAATAATCACTAAATACTATAATAAGGACAACGAAGTAAAGAATGAGACCTTTATCCTTCCGTAGAAGTTTGATTACAAGTTTAGTTGTAGACGCAGAGGTGGATTCATGTAGTAATCCGTTCTCAATAAGTCTTTAATAAATAAAAGTAACTGTAAAAATTGGAATGATTGTAATTATTCCTCCCAGTGGTTGTTAGTTTCAGGCCTGCTGCAGGCGATTTTTCTACCCTTTTTATCCATCAGTGTGACTTTTAGCTTATATTCAGTGCACAACTTTATAGTTTTGATTTAAAGTTTAAAATTTTTATTAGACTAATAAAAGTAGTCTTTTTTTTTCTAAATGGAGCTCCCTGTTCAGCAAGCTGAATCGCTTCAATTCAGTTTATTTCTATACATGTAGCACCAATTCACAACATATGTCCTCTCAAGGCCATACAGTTCACCAGATCACACAGTTAATTTATTCAAAGTTTTCTATCTAAGGAAAACCAGTTGATTGCATCGACTCATTGACTCAGATGCAATCCCTCATACTGAGCATGCTTGTAGCGACAGTGGAGAGGAAAAACTCCCTTTTAACAGGAAGAAACCTCCAGCAGAACCAGGCTCAGTGTGAGCGGCCATCTGCCGAGTCCGATTGGGGTTCAAGGAGACAGAAGCAGAAATACAAAAGCTTCAACACTGTAAAAACTTGAACAGTATTGCATTTTAAAGAGAAGTCAAGAACTGAATAAAGACATGAATAATAAAATACATGATTGTTTTTGTGAACTCTAACCTGATAATCTCCCTTTGGATCTGATCTGATTCAGCTGCTGGAAAAGCAAGAAAGAAACAAGGAGATATAATTAAAATGCATTTTATAAAACACCTTTAAGTTAGAGCCAAGCCCCATCAGCAGTTTGATTCTCAGCTACACTAAAGTCCAAGCAAGGGTGGAAAAAAAATACAGTGATGATCATTTTAAAAATGAAATTTTAAAATGATTGTACTACTATATTACTATGCAATATAAATTACTACAACATTTGGTAAATGGCCTGTACTTATATAGCGCTTTTTCAAGTCAGGAAACTTGACCAAAGCTCTTTACACTACATTCATTCACCCATTCACGCACACACTCACACACTGATGGTGGCAAGCTACATTGTAGCCACAGCTGCCCTGGGTCTCACCAACAGAAGCGGGGCTGCCGTACACTGGAACCACCGGGCCCTCTGACCACCATCAACCGTCAATCCTTCGATTTCAGGGCAAACTCCTACATCCGACGCCGCAGCTAATATTTAAACATGCATTTTTTATGCATGTCTAAATATTAGCTGTCTTAGTTTTTAAAATTGTACTCACATGTGTTATTTTGAATGTGTGCAAAATATCTGAAGTCAACATTCATATTATAATAGAAAACATCTGACAGTAAAACTACACAAACTTAGCATATATTTTCCACAATCAGCCCATATCAGCAATGCAATACCTGCCATCCAGGATAGTCAACTGTCTCAGCAATCTGACTAATGAAGAATACCTTTTTGGGTCACGACAGCGTAAAGGAAACTGAGAAAACCCTACAGATAGGCCACAGATCTTCATATATCGTCTCACTACTTTTACAGTTTGAAGATACATGTGAATTTCTTCATCCGTGTGGTTTGTGGGTAACGTTTATTTTTATTTTTCTCAGCCGCTTAGGTACATTTCTCATATAGAAGTTTATTTTCTCAAATCTACTTTGTCAAATCTCACACCATCTTGTTACCTGTGAACATCTAAAAAGAGGTTTGCATTTCTTTGAACAGGATGCAATGCTTCGTTGCCTCCATACAAATTAGGTACAACTCTGCTGTTTCCTACATTATTAATTGGTTATGTTATGTTGATTCATATATTCTATCATTATTAAATATATTTCATAAAGAAAATGTCCATTATTTATTTAATTTGGAACGCTTTTGCAAACCATATTGCATAGCTGAATCAAGTGTGCAATGCATTATATCACCAAACGATTCACCAGTTTTCTGAAAGAGTTCCAAAATGCATCTCATTAACCATCAGCTGGCAGGTAGGAATGCAGCTGGAGCACAGCACAATTTTACAATGTCTCATAGCTAAAGGTAAAACAGGTTTTTGGACAGGGTCAACAGCTAGAGAGTAGAAGGGAAAGAAAAGTGAGGCTGAATGGAAGAAGAGTTGGGAGGTAAAACAGGAGACGCAGAAGGGGCCAGGGACACATTTAAGTCCCTGATAAGATTTAAAAAAAAAAATGCACCGGTAGACTGCATTCTCATTTTTGGACTTACAGTGGCTGAGGATTGTTGCAGCTGCAGCGAGATGCGAGAGCAATTTTTCAATGACAGAACAGTTATGCAAGTTAAAAATAGGCTAGGTTACTGACAGTGACGTGACCTGTACATTTTGGTTTTGTCTATGCTTCAACATGCCTGAGTCAAATACTTAGGTCATTAGCAATACTGTGGAGAACCTGAGTGCATAATGAGAAGATATATCAGGAACTTGAATCAAGTGTGCATGTAAAGTTTTTCCATAGAAAAAATGCTCAATAGTGGTTGTGGAGAGCTGGAGAGGCACACCCCCCAGAGTCCAGCGCTGGGAGACCCAAAGCCCCAGGCGCCCAAAGGGACCCCAAGAGCGAAGGCACCAAGGAGGGGCCAGCCCCAGAAATTAGACCCCCACCAAGGGAGGAGGAGAGACAGCACCGAAGAAGCCCCCCAGCCACCGCCATGCCAGCGCCCCGGGGAGCCGTGGGGACGAGTCCGCGGGCTCCGCCGGCAGCCAGCCACCCTGAAGCAGGGCTGGGCACCGAACACCAGCCCCCCCACGGCACCGACCGAAATGCCTCAGCCCCACAGAGCACCGAAACACGCCCCGCCCCCCGGCACCAAGCCCCGGCGACCGGCCGCAACACCCAATGCACCCAATGCGACCGCACCACTCAGGAAAAACACACAGGCGGCCCCGCCCACAGCCGGGGCCCACGCTTCCGCAGCGAACCGGCCGCGAGCGCCGCGGGACCCCCCCCAGGCCAAAAGCGCGGCCCCACCCCACCAAGACCGATGCCAGCAGCGCGCAACGCAACACATGGCGCACAGAATCAACCCAAGAGCAGAAAAGCCGCCCGGCGCCCAACCGCAAGAAGAGCAGACCGCAGCCGGCGCAATCACCCCCCCCCCAGCAGCCCGCGGGCAGCACATAGCCAGAGGGGAGCGGCGTGGTTCGCTCCCCACCAGACGAAGCCAGAGCAGCACAGCCGCATCCGCCGCCCGCACCAGCCCCCGACACGCGGCCGGAGCGGCTCCGCCGCCCCGGCCCCCTAACGCACGCCGGCCAAAGCCACCCCACCCGCCCCGCAGCCACACCCGTCGCGATCAGCGGGAAGAAAGCAGCTCCACCATGCCTCCTAGAGGGAAAACCCACCCAAATACCCAATCAGCGCAGCCAGCCCATCCACACTGGCCCCCCTACACCACCCCCGCCGGAGCCGCCCAGACCCCCACACACCAGCGGCGCGCCGCCAGCAGGACCCCCACCCAACAGGGCTACCCGCCCCCCGAGGAAACAGACATGCCAATCCCCCCCCCAAAAAACACAAACAAAAAAAACACGGCAAGCAGAAAAGCCCCCACAATGCGACAGTGGACACCAGACACCGACCCGCCCGGAACCGCTCCCCCCCACCGAGAAAAAAAAAAAAATTTAATTAATTAATTAATAAAATAATAATTAAAATTAAAATAAATAAAAATTCCTCTATGCAAGAGAAGAAATGCAAGCTGAAAAACCGGAGCCCAAAACAAGACCCAAGACCTGCAACTCACCATGCCGTGCAGATCCCCTCCCCCCGAACCGATACCACAGAACCGGCATCGGAAAAAGCATCGCCCAGTAACCGGCATCGAAGTGAAGGCACCAGCACCGACACCGAAAATCCCCGAACAACACCCAGCCCCACCCTGAAGTGGATCCAGTCCTGTGCCCCAGAGATCTGAGGCCCCAGGGGCACCCGACCCCCAGACAGGAGCCCCAGCAAAGCCCCGGCCGGCTAGGCCGCCAGGAATGAGCCAGCAGCCCCCCGGGCATCCACCTCCAGACCCCGAGCGCCACCAGTGCACCGGTGAGCCCCGACACCAGCCACCGGAGGGAGAGCAGGACGGGGGGAATGGGCTCCGCACTAGTTGAGACTTTATGTATTTGGGAGAGGGTGCAGTTGAGACCCCAACCTGGGAGAGAAAAGAAAAAAAAAACACTCACAATTTCAATCATGCCTTCCCGCCCTAGTGTCCCCACTTGCACCACAGAAAAAAAAAAAAAAGAACGAAATAAATAATAAAAAAATAAAAAATAAAATAACAACACGGACACACATTCACACATACCACTCACATCCAATAATACCAGGACCAAAAACCCGGTGGCACCGGTGGTTGGTCCCGGGACTATCGGATGACCCAATAAGTGAATCTAAAATCCGCATGGGGGGGGAGCGGCGCCACACCAACCCATCTCATTACTGCTTCGAGCCCGGCCCCCCATCCCCCACACACGGACCCGACCACCCCCAGCAAGAGCCCCCCTGGGACCGGGGCCCACCCATCCCGCGCAGGCCACCCAACCAGAAAAAAAAAAACACTTCAACCAGGCACTTCATGCCCCTCCTTCCAACCTTCTTTAGGGAGAGCAGAGGCGACAGCCCCGCCACCGGCAGGCCACCTAGGCCCCGCAGCCGGCCCCAGCCAAAACCACGGACCAGGTGGCTCTACTCTTCCTCCAGGCCCCAGAATTTTTGTTCACCCAATTAATTTGTCCTTTGCTATCCGAGCAGGTCAGTAAATAAATGTGTAAAAATATGTTCTTGGTTCCAACATAAAGATCGAGTTATTTAATGATTGCTTATCTAAATCTGCTTATACAGCCCAGCTTCCAGAGAATCATCAGACCAGTGGAGAAAACTGCCAATCAGTCCAGATCAGGAGCTAAATACGGTACCTGAAATTTGAAAAGGTGCTCCTCGTTCCATCTTGACTTTAACACTAAAGCAAGTTTCTCTCCCTGCAAAGTTTGGTCTTTTTATATTATATTGTATGACTACTTACAGACTGTTCAATTTAATAAAAATATTTGATTAAGGTATTCTGAAAAATGCAATAGTTTAAATCATTTATCTTAATTGATGTGTTTGCAACACAGTGCTGACATTTATTGGAGATTTACTGGTACTTCTGCTTTAATAACAACGGCTAATTTAACAGCATGTAGTTTAGCCTCAGAGTAACATATACAGTAAATACCATAATAAAACTAATAAAATGTATTATATGATCCATGACTTATTTTGACATACAGGGAACCAACTTGTCATAACTACAAACTACAAAAATGACATCAATGGAGGGGCGGATCCAAAAAATACAGTCTGGCTAGTTTAGACCATTTATTCAATCCAGCTGTGTACTCATCAAACATGTAAGAAATTAATAATATATGAAATATATATGTCAAAAATATTGAGAAAAACAAAATAAAAACAGAAATAAAATAATAATTGCGTAGCGACAGAGAATAAGATGAATTACATAGCAGAGAAAACTGTAAATGCAAAGGCTCTTATTTGTTCATATCAGGAGCAGATTAATGGAGCAGAATACATCCTTCTGTTATATTAAAGTACTTGACTTATTTCATTGAAGAACCAAGTTTTCTTAACTTGTATAAGTTGCTTGGTCTAACTTTATTTCAGTTTTTCCACCTGGAATATGGAGACATTCCTTTATTCTGATTTATCATGCACCTTTATCTGAGGAATGAGCCTTAGTATCATAAATGAAGCAAAGGCTTAACTGTGATCATAAAATGATGATCCCTTTGATAGTGATGCGAACAAACAGTACAATTATTTTATACAAATTTATGACAGGACGAAACACGTAAAAAACTAGATTTTATATAAAAGGGGGGGGGGATCCCAAATTATTTTCCTTACATAAACCTCAAATTACAATCAATTACTGTGAAAACCAGAGTAAAAACTATTACTTGTCTCAGAGCCCTATAGTGTCACTTCTGCACCACCAGAAAACCACAAAAACAACCTAAAAGCTCAGGTTGCACAGGCTGGTTACCCCATTAGGACAAGGCGAAGACTTCACGAAGGAAAACTGAACATTAAAAAAAATCTTAGTTCTCTGGAGGCAAACTGAAAGGAATCCAGGGAGGCTTCAGGACCCAAAATCTCAGGTACCACTAAAGAAGCTGTGGAGGTTGCAGAAGGAAAGGGTCTATGAAGGTCTGTCCATTAGCCATTATGACAGAGAGAAATCTGGGAGGGTTCATCAACAAATATTAGGTTCAAGCATCGAAGTTCTCAGATATAACAACACATTAAATTGGGTCTTCATCTGCAGCTCCATCAGTCCGCCATCAGTGATGGCTTTGATTGCGGCGGGGAGGTGGCATGTTAGCATAGACTGTAACAAGGAACAGGAAAGATCTCATCACTGCAGGAATAAAGCAACATACTTTATTTTTGCCTTTGATCTCATATAAAAATTAACTCACTGTATTAATTCTAGATAATCTCAGTTTATACATTATGTGGTGCTCTAACCGAGGCCTAACAGTAAGAATACAGTTTATTGTTATCCTCTTACTCCACTTGACTTACCTGTTGTCATGGCTAGCAGCCTTTCTTCATTAACAGCACTGTGGGGAAAAGCAATCAGGTCAGAGGATTTTACAGTTTTGCTTGAAATTTTATAAAACCCTCGCATTAAAGAAAATGATAAATTCACACGGGTAATTCAAATAAAACAAACCTGAAAAAAGAAATAATAAATAAAAAAATACAAAATGACAATTTAGGAAAAAAAAAATCCAAAAAATCTATTCAAAATCAGTATGATTATCTTTTTTATCACATTTATTTATTACTTTTGTCAATTGAATTTTATTTTACTGGCAGCTGATTGTTTCTGTCTTTAATGGTAGGATATATGAACAGTAGCACAACTGTATGTAGAGGAAAGTAATTTAATAGTAAAGTCAATTTGCAGATTAGCTGAATATGTTTTACTGTCTGATTTGTCTCCTCTTCCTGATGAA
>NW_015150858.1:675010-677006 GCF_000732505.1 Cyprinodon variegatus
CTGCAGGTTTCACATAATTAATAAAGATACAATTCTGAGTTAAAATAAACTTGTTAATATTCTTTTCTCAACAGGAGCAAAGAATGACAGAATACGTATGATTCTGGCAATTAGGTGTAAATCTGCTGTAAATGTAGACTCCCTCATCTGTTAAACTGATTCATAAATAATTATTAGCAGTTTTCTAGTTTTAATCCATTTACTGTTTAAAATAATCCACATACTATAATTTACTATTTGCATTAATATAAAAACAGATGAAATAATTAGGATTTTCAAAAAAACAATATTTAAACCCTTAGCAAATTCAAAATGTTAAAAAATAATAGCTTCCTTATAAGTGATTTATTATATCCCATGCAATCTAAAAAATAAATGTATTATTTATTTGTTAAAGAAGAGTTGTATCTCTTAGGAGAAAACATGGATGTACTTCTGTTCAAATGCAATGACATACAAATGAATTGAAAAGTTATGCTAAATAATTATAAAGCTGTGAGTACTTAAAAAAAGGCAATAATATTTCACTAAATATATTCATTAGTTACTCACTTCCAGGCTCAGTCCTTATTGGAACTTCTTCTTCCTTGAAGGGCCCTTCTTTGTTGTAGATGGGACGGACCTTACAACTGTAAACCGCGAATGGTTGAAGTCCTCCAATGTCACACGTTCCTCCATCAGGTTTACTTTTCTTTGTTCCTTCATTTCCAGGATCTGTATTATGATTAATTTAAATACAGTAGCTTGTTAGGAAATATTGTTATAATGATTCTAATGATACATGTTAAAGTTAAATAAATGCTGAAGAAGAATTTGGCCTGTTTGTCAAATTAAACATGAGGTGAATAAAACATTTCCATTAAAGTCGTCCACAGGTCACTGCTGCTTGAACACATTGATAGTTATGAATCAGAGCTTTACTGATCATATCTGGTTATTACATTGATATTAATCTCCAAATGTATTTTATGTAAAAGAAATATAACAGTTTTCCATATTCAGCTAAATATCTAATACTTAGATGATACTACTGACAATATATTTAACATTATATATATACTAGAAAAAAAAAACAAATCTAATAACTTTACTCACATTTGCTGTTCTGACAATCACAGCTGTAAGAGAGCTCATCCAGGTTGTGAAAAACATCTTGACATTTATCACTCGTTGTAATCCAGCTCAGGTTAATGGAAGTGTTGAATATTTTAATGATCTTTAAGTCTCTTATTGTAAAATCTGTTGGAATAAAATAAAATAACCAATGAATCCAGTTCCTGTTGTTTTTCGCTCCACACTATGTTAATATAATAACTTTGTTCTTCTTTCCACTGAGATGCAGTAGTTTTTTTAACACACCACAGTAAATGTTGACGTGTACAGGTAGAGTTGTCTTATTTATGGAGACATTGTTGTTCTTGATGTCTCCAGTACAGACGTAGTCAGTGAACGGCTTCATATCAGATGGTTCAACTGTTTTATTGTCCTTTCCTGAAGAGACACAAACATTCAATCATTTCTGAGCTTGTTGTCCTGAGATTAACTCCAAGTAGAACTTTGACCCGTTTAGTGAAAGTAAATATTTAGATCCAGAGAGAGAACATGTTAAAACATTTCCCTAAAAATAATTAATTAATTAATTTATAATGTGTCTTTAGGCAAACATCTGTTTCTACTTTTTTTTTTTTGTAATTTATTTTAAATATTTCTGACAGCTGTAGTTTCTGCTCACCTGAACATTTGTACTCAACAGTGAGATTATTACAGCTTGAAGGTAACTTTGGTTTAATCTTTGCAGGAAGTTTAGTGGGTTTAGGCTGATTTATGTCCTTTGGATCAATGAAATCTGAAGAACAAAAGTATCAAATAGATATAACCGATGAGACAGAAATAGATTTAATCATTAATAGGTTTTTATACATACCAACAGGAACATATTGAGGGGTGGTAGATTGGTTGTCTGTGCAGTTTTGTGTAGGATACTCTAAAGCAAAAT
>NW_015150858.1:678172-680470 GCF_000732505.1 Cyprinodon variegatus
CTTTGCCAAAAAATCTCTATTTTTTATTAGAGAAAAAAATCCACAAAATGGCACATTTATAGTTTTGCTCATGACCTCAAAGCTGATACTCACACTGTGGATCTTTGCTTCCTGCAGCTGTTAAGAAACAAGATAGAAACATTAAAAATACTTTCTTTAGTCATCTCAAGTAAATAATTATCTGCTGCTTTCCACTTCAAAGTTAGTCCTAAAGACTGTTTTCTAAACTTTGATCCTTATCAAACAGGTATTAGAGTCAGAAACTCAGATGTGAACATAGAACCTGTGGTGGCAGCCATTGCTGTGTTTGGTTCAGTTCTTGGAGGTAGGGAGGCTGTCTGATTTTTGGCCCAGGCTCTTCCTGCATGGAGTTTGCATGTTTTCCCTGTCTATGTATGTGTGTCTCTACAGGTACTCCAATGTCCTCTCACAAAAAAAAAAAAAGCATGACTGAGGTTAATACATAGACTGCTGGAGATAGGCACAAGCCCCACCGCAAACCTGACAGATTTAGCTGGAGAAGTTAGATCAAGTTTTAGAGTGATAACAAATGAAAAGTATTTTTAGAAAGTTACTCGTACTGTATGGTCCTTTTTCATTTGTTTTTTAGATTCATGTTTAGCTGATATATCTGAAATTGGTCCCTAAGTTTATTACTTGTTGTTATCAGTCGTGAACACCTTAAATATTTTAGTTCACAATTTATGCCTTCATACAATCTTTGAGAAATGCTGTGGTGACCATTATTTTTGTCTGATAAAACTGCCTTTAGTTTAAGTTGTTCAAAGAAAAAATACTAGGGCAACATAAAAACAATTCAACAGTTGTACTTACTGTTGGCTAAAAAATTCAAATGCAGCACAGCAGAAGCTGGTAAGTGTAGAGACCTGCCTTTTTTATCGGTTCGCAGATATTAATGCAGAAAAGCTTCTTTCCTCATTAAGAGTAAGTTAATAGAAACTTTGAAAAGAGCCAAAGATGGCCTGTTCAGATGAAATAAACCACCAATAAATAACAACCATCATATTTATTAGTTCGATTGATGACTTTTAAAGTCAGCTCCTCCAGCTTTCTTTATGTGGTCTCGATCATCTTGTAGTTTGAGGCGTTTCTCAGACGCTTCTTACCACTTAGAAGCATTATTTACCTGAAAAGACTATTTTCTGTTTCCCTTTAAGAAAGTATTGTTTTTTTGTAGAAACATTTTCTATAGATTTTAACCTTTACCTATTAATTGTCTTTGTCATTGCCTTCCTCAAAACTTTATTTTATACCAAGTTAATCATTTTTAGCAGTCAGGCTTGCTGTCAGAATACGGCAGGTCCCGTTTTAGGACCAAAGTCTTTAAACTTCTTTAAAACAAACCAGACTGAAACATTTATTTGTATATTTTTCTAAAGAAGACCATCCTGTGTTCAAACCAAAGAAATTATGCAACCTTAACTATCACCTGTTTTATTCACATTCAGGAACAGATGATTTTTCCACACCGTTACACAAAGCGGTCTACCAGCCTCCCGTAATCATGATGCTGATACATGATATTAAAATGTCTCTTAAGTTATACAATGAGAGAAACTATGATGTGACGGATTAATTAACCTTAAATTTACAGTTTTCATGTAAAAACTCATCTAAAGGGAAAAATGTTGACGTTTTTATTTATAGAAATATGAATAAAAAATTAGAACTCATTAAATTTTTCTGTAATTATCCCTATTTAGGATTTTTTTTTTAAATGATTATTTTACATTGCAAGTTGGGGAAATAAGCTAAAATGCAGAGGTCTCTTTCTCTGTTTTTATTTATATATTGTGTTTAGGATTGTCAAAAGCAAAAAATTAAAATAAGCATTAATCCTTAAAAAAAGCTGTCTCCAAATAAAAAACACGCTTTAAAGGCAAGAGTTGTTGTAAAACAAGTAGCCTATTTAACATTTAACATATGAACAGGATTAACATCTGTTACTCATTAAAATGACTGAAATATTACTATTTTTCTTACACAACAGACTCACTTTTTAGTTATAGTTAAATATAATAACTCACCAAGAGCCAGAGTACTGCTGACAGTCCATATCAGCAAGGTAAAGCCTGCCATATCCAAGAGTGTCAACCGTCTGAACATTGCATCTAATGAAAAATTAAAATTTCTACATGCAGAAGACGTAAAAAATGCTTTCATTCTATGACGAGGAACAGGAAATGAAGAGAACCACACCGATAGAGCACTGGTGGTAATGACCTGTGCTGGTCTCACCGCTTGCTCTTGGTTTCCAGTTAAATGTTGATTTTTAAA
>NW_015150858.1:681207-683647 GCF_000732505.1 Cyprinodon variegatus
TCACTGCAGGAATAAAGCAACATACTTTATTTTTGGCTTTGTTCTGATATTAAGATTGACTCACTGTATTGATTCTAGATAATCTAAGCTTATACGTTATGTGGTGCTCTAACCGAGGCCTAACTGTAAGAATACAGTTTATTGTTATCCTCTTACTCCATTTGACTTACTTGCAGTTGTGGTTAGCAGCCCTTCGTCATTAACAGCACTGTGGGGAAAAGCAATCAGGTCAGAGGATTATACAGTTTTGCTTGAAAGTTTACAAACCCTCCCATTAAGGAAAAGATGAATTCACACGGGTAATTAAAATAACACAAAACTGAAAAAAGAAATCATAAATAAAGAACACTAAATGACAATTTAGGAAAATAAAATAAAAATCCATAAAAAAAAATCTATTCAAAATCAGTATGATTATCTTTTTTATTACATTTATTTATTACTTTTGTCAATTAAATTTTATTTTACTGTCAGCTGATTTTTTTTTTCTTCCTGATTTTAATGGTAGGGTATATGAACTGTAGCACATCTGTATGTAGAGAAAAGTAATACAGTAATAAAGTCAACAAGCAGATTAGCTAAATATGTTTTACTGTCTGCTTTGTCTCCTCTTCCTCTTCCTGATGAAGAAAGCCATTCCACAGATGAGAAATGCCACTGCACAGATGAGGACGACCAAACAGCCAATAAGGGCTTTATAATTGTCTGTGTAAAATATAACAGAGATGTTAAAGCAGACACATTAATGTACAAGTTGTAGAGAGTTAAGTTGTGTTTGGTGTTCAGCATCATTTATGCTTATTGTTTCTCTTTAAGTCAACACCTACAGGGAGTTTTAACATCTATTTCCACAGACTCGCTCTCAAGCTTTCCGTTGTAAGTTTTAACCTTTAATGACAAAATGTTTCTAATTAGGATCCACAGCATTCAGGAAAAAGTTACAGGAAAGCAATAAATATTTTTTCCCATGAAATCAGCTCAGGTTTATACAAACCTTTATTCTGTAGGATGTTAAGTAGTTCAGATGTTCGAATTCAAATTCAGCGTTTCCTTGAGTCTTTTTGATGTCAGGGTTGCCAACAAGTATTGCAATGTATTTTTTATCTGGTCCTCTGAAATTGTTACCTGAAAATTTTACCAAGATCTTATTGTTCTCTGGATAATCAATTTTCAGTTTTTCAGGTTTATCAGGTACTGTAGGAGGAAGAGAAAAGGCACATATGAGGAAACATAGATAAAATGATGGAAGCAAACCTGAAAAACTTTTTCAGATTTGTAATTTATAAACACTTGAATAAAAACTGATAATGTATTAGATTAGATTTATTATCTTCAGCTTTTCATTTGGAAATGTTGCCATTAATGTGTTTATTGTATGATCAGCAGGTCCCTCATTAAACAGGGAATTATTAAGAATTACTATGACAATATTATCTTTTCTTTTTATGTACCAAACATATGCTATTTATTAGAATGGATTTCTTTATTAATTATGTGAAACCTGCAGTGAGTCTCTGGGGTAAGACACTCACTGCAGGATTCACAGAATTAATAAAGATACAATTCTGAGTCAAAAAATAAACTTGTCAATATCATTTTCTCAACAGGAGCAAAGAATGACAGAATACGTGATTCTGGCACCTTGGTCTAATTCTGCTGTAAATATAGACTCCCTCATCTGTTAAACTGATTCATAAATAATTATTAGCAGTTATCTAGTTTTAATCCATTTACTGTTTTAAATAATCCACATACTATAATTTACTATTTGCATTAATATAAAACCTGATGATAGAATTAGGATTTTCCAAAACAACAATATTTAAACCCTTAGCAAATTCAAACTGTTTAAAAATAATAGCTTCCTTGTAAGTGATTTAATATTTCCCATGGAATCTAAAAAATACATGTATTATTTATTTGTTAAAGAAGAGTTGTATCTCTTAGGAGAAAACATGGATGTACTTCCGTTCAAACGCAATGACATACAAATGAATTGAAAAGTTATGCTAAATAATTATAAAGCTGTGAGTACTTAAAAAAAGGCAATAATATTTCACAAAATATATTCATTAGTTACTCACTTCCAGGCTGAGTCTTTATTGTAACTTCTTCTTCATTGAAGGCCCCTTCTTTGTTGTAGATGGGACCGACCTTACATCTGTAATCCGTGAATGGTTCAAGTCCTCCAATGTCACACGTTCCTCCATCAGGTTTAGTTTTCTTTTTTGCTTCAGCAGCAACATAATGTCCATGATCTGTATTGTGATTGATTTAAATACAGTAGCTTGTTATGAAATATTGTTAGAATAATTTCAATGATACATGTTAAAGTTAAATAAATGCTGAAGAAGAATTTGGTCTGTTTGTCAAATTAAACATGAGGTGAATAAAACATTTCCATTAAAGTCGTCCACAGGTCACTGCTGCTTGAACACAT
>NW_015150858.1:685029-688778 GCF_000732505.1 Cyprinodon variegatus
CTCGCCTCCGGCCCCACGGCCGGCCTCCAGAGACTCTGACGAAGCCTCCGGCCCCACGGCCTGCCTCCAGAGACTTTGATTCTCCTCCACCCACCCTGGGTGGGTTGTTTTGTTTTTCGGACTCTGGCATTCTGTTTAGTGTTTTTTGCCCTCCTTCCTGGTTCCCCCTCCACCCACCCTGGGTGGGTTGTTTTTTGTTTATGGACATTTTAGGGCGTCTGTGATCCGCCCTTAAGTGGGGGGTACTGTCATGGTCTTGGTTCTGTTGTACTTTACTTTACTCCTTATTTTCTAGTTTTATTGGTTTAATTCCAGTTTTGTTGTAATTTCTAGATTCATGTTCTCATGTTTTTCTGTTGTCCTCTTGTGTGTGTGTGTTTTCCTTTCCCCTTGGCTCCCTCGTTGTCTCCTCTCAAACCTGCTCCTTGTCAGCTCGTTAGCCCTGCCTTTGTTTCTGTCAGCTATATATATTCTCCCTCTGCTCTCACTCTTTGTTGGTTCCTTGTTGTTGCTGGTCCCGTCGTCGTCGTTGTCCTCTCACCTCGTCTTTCCCAGGCTCCTTATGCGTGTTTTCCCTTGATGTTTCCATGGTTCTGGTCTGTTACATTTTCTGTTGGACTTTTGGATTACTGCCTTAGTTAACCTTTTTTCATCATTAAAAAAACGCAAGAATTCATCTCAGCCTCTGTGCCTCTGCATTTGGGTCCTCTAAACCACTACCAAGACGTGACACAAACCTGGTCCTAAAGTCTGATTTCTAAAGTTTGATCCTTATCAAAAAAATATTTTTTTTTTTTATATTTTCACTCATGATACTTTTTGCATTTTTTTTTTTTAGATTCATGTTTAGCTGATATATCTTAAATTGGTCCCTAAGTTTATTACTTGTTGTTATCAGTCGTGAACACCTTAAATATTTTATTTCACAATTTATGCCTTCGCACAAATTTTGAGAAATGCTGTGGTGACCATTTTTTTGTCTGATAAAACTGCCTTTAGTTTAAGTTGTTAAAAAAAAAAAAAAATACTACAGCAACATAAAAACAATTACCGTAAACAGTTATACTTACTGTTGGCTAAAAAAATTCAAATGCAGCACAGCAGAAGCTGGAAAGTGTAGAGACCTGCCATTTTCATTGGTTGCTGTTTTTATGCATAAATGCAGCTGGATAGCAGATATTAATGCAGAAAAGCTTCTTTCCTCATTAAGAGGAAGTTAATAGAAACTTTGAAAAGAACCAAAGATGGCCTGTACAGATGAAATAAACCAACAATAAATAACAACCATCATATTTATTAATTCGATTGATGACTTTTAAAGTCAGCTCCTCCAGCTTTCTTTATGTGGTCTCAATCATCTTGTAGTTTGAGACGCTTCTTACCACTTAGAAGCATTATTTACCTGAAAAGACTATTTTCTGTTTCCCTGTAAGAAAGTATTGTTTTTTTGTAGAAATATTTTCTATAGATTTTAACCTTTATCTAATAATTGTCTTTGTCATAGCCTTCCTCAAAACTTTATTTTATACCAAGTTAATAATTTTTAGCAGTCGGGCTTGCTGTCAGAATACGGCAGGTCCCGTTTTAGGGCCAAAGTCTTTAAACTTCTTTAAAACAAACCAGACTGAAACTTTTATTTGTATATTTTTCTAAAGAAGACCATCCTGTGTTCCAACCAAAGAAATTATGCAACCTTAACTATCACCTGTTTTATTCACATTCAGGAACAGATGATTTTTCCACACCGTGACACAAAGCGGTCTGCCAGCCTCCCGTTATCATGATGCTGATACATGATATTAAAATTTCTCTTAAGTTATACAATGAGAGAAACTATGATGTGACGGATTAATTAACCTTAAATTTACAGTTTTCATGTAAAAACTCATCTAAAGGGAAAAATGTTGACGTTTTTATTTATAGAAATATGAATAAAAAATTAGAACTCATTAAATTTTTCTGTAATTATCCCTATTTAGGATTTTTTTTTTAAATGATTATTTTACATTGCAAGTTGGGGAAATAAGCTAAAATGCAGAGGTCTCTTTCTCTGTTTTTATTTATATATTGTGTTTAGGATTGTCAAAAGCAAAAAATTAAAATAAGCATTAATCCTTAAAAAAAGCTGTCTCCAAATAAAAAACACGCTTTAAAGGCAAGAGTTGTTGTAAAACAAGTAGCCTATTTAACATTTAACATATGAACAGGATTAACATCTGTTACTCATTAAAATGACTGAAATATTACTATTTTTCTTACACAACAGACTCACTTTTTAGTTATAGTTAAATATAATAACTCACCAAGAGCCAGAGTACTGCTGACAGTCCATATCAGCAAGGTAAAGCCTGCCATATCCAAGAGTGTCAACCGTCTGAACATTGCATCTAATGAAAAATTAAAATTTCTACATGCAGAAGACGTAAAAAATGCTTTCATTCTATGACGAGGAACAGGAAATGAAGANAAAAAAAGAGGTAAAAGAAAATGGGAAATAATATTGCAAAGCTATAAATAATTACCATTGTAGAGGATAAGAACACAACCTCAACTTCAGGAAAAGGCTAAATATTAAACTTATTTTCAACACTGTCTCAAACAACATTTTTGAACGTGCTCTTCCTGAGCTTAACCTGAAATCTATTCAAACAAGATGAATATGATAAATGTATTTTCTTCACAAGTAGAAAAAATGTTATCTCTCCGGTACAGCTGTATTGCACAGAATGGAATGTAAACAAAAATTATTACCACAATGAGAGGGAAAACACTTTAAAAAGTGTTTTCCCTCTCATTCATGGGCTCATTCTGCCTTCTATGAAAAAAAGAACATGCATATTCAAAAGGCACCGGAAATAAAAACAGCTTAAAGGAATAGTACACCCAAAACATGATTAGCCTTCATTTCCTACTCACCCCCATGCTGAACAACACCCTGGAGTACTTTTTTGATATCTCAAATGCATCTTCCTTTAATTTGAAATGTTCTTTTTTCTAGATAAAAACTTAAATAGTCCATCCTATGAAGCGCAAAAAAGAAGGATTAAGATAGTTCTTCTTTGGGCTCTGATCAAACTTGGTGAAGAAATTTGAGCAATGAACCGGTTCAAAAGCTGCTGAGAGAAGAGAAAGAGGATTTTTATTTTTCGCCCCTGTAATCAATGCAAGGTCTGAGTGATCCATGCTTTTTCCCAACGAAGAAAAAACCTGCTTCAACAGGTGAGGTAGAGGTGCAGATAACTTCAGCCACAAGCAACTTATTTATAAACTTCTTTATCCTCCCTCTCTTAGGCTTGGATAGGTTATACTATCTACTGGAGGGGAGTTCCAGAAAGTAGCTCAATAGTACATATAGGTTGTTAGTGTTAGGAGAGAGAGAGCCTTAAATTTACTGATAAACAGACGAAGTTAATGAGACTCAGGCAGAACCAGTGAAAGGTTTACTGAAGTTTCCTGTACTTGATAATTTAAGACTGGAGACAAGGACAACTGTAAACAGTTTAAAAGACAGCCCATGACTAAACTTTATTTTCTATCCAGTTCAGGTGAGGATTATGAAGGGTGAGCCAAGAGTACCATAAGCCAATGGGAGATTGGGTTGAAGAGAACCCGAAAAATATGAATTTTTCAATATTACTGACACCAGGAGTTAAACTGGTTCAGTTGGGTGCGTGATTATATGCAGAAGATGTCCATCTACAGCCGAGACATGATGTGGTTCAGGTAGGCTTTGAACAGGAAGACGTAAT
>NW_015150858.1:690767-692749 GCF_000732505.1 Cyprinodon variegatus
TGTTGACATCTTTATTTATAGATATATGAATAAAAATTTTTAACTTTTTCTGTTATGATCCTTATTTAGGATTTTTAAAAATAATTATTTAACATTGTAAGTCGGAGAAATAAGCTAAAATGCGGAGGTCTCTTTCTGTTTTTTTTTTAATATATATATTTTTTTAGAATTGTAAAAAACAATAAACAATAAAAATAAGCATTAATACTTAAAAAAAAAAAGCTGTCTCCAAATAAAAAACATGCTTCAAAGGCAAGAGTTGTTGTAAAACATGTAGCCTATTTACCTTTTCCTAACATATGAACAGGATTAACATCTGTTACTCAGTAAAATGACAACACACTCACTTTTTGGTTACAGTTTAATATAATAACTCACCAAGAGCCAGAGTACTGCTGACAGTCCATATCAGCAAGGTAAAGCCTGCCATATCCAAGAGTGTCAACTGCCTTATCGTTGCATTTAATAAAAAATAAAAATTTCTACATGCAGAAGACGTACAAAATGCTTTTGTTGCATGATGGGGAACAGGAAAAGAAGTAAACCACACCGATAGAGCACTGGCGGCAATGGTCTGTGCTAGTCTCACCGCTTGCTCTTGGTTTCCAGTTAAATGTTAATTTGTAAATCAGTGTGGTTTGTTCTGCACATGAAAAATAAAAGGCTAAAAAAAAGTGAAGGGCTTTATTATAAAATATTTTTTTGGACCAAATAGTGTAGCTGGATCTCTAATAAGTTATAAGAACACTTAATGTCCCAATGTTTATTGATGTATGCTGTCTTTATTTAAATCCACATCGCCATAATATGATGGCAGAACTACAGTCAAGATTCATTGAAACCACAGAGGGAAAAACAACAGAAGTAACGGTGAGGAGCAGTGAGGAGAGAGATAGAAGGAGATCAGGTACTAGAAAAGGAAGATGCTGCACCTGAACTTTTTGCATTTTAAAAGTCAAATATTTATTGCATGATAATTGAAATATTGCTTAAGATTATAACAGAAATATGTTCAAAAGCTGGCTTTCCATAACAAGAGTGAACAGGTTAGGCACTATTTTCAACATAATAATATAATAGGGTCTGGGTGTCTATTCTCAATACTAAGTTAAATCTGAAGAACATTTGTGACACATTTCTAACCTCTTAGATAGAAGCTTCAAAATAAAGATGACATTAAAATCAAGTTTACAAGTTTATAATGCCTGAAATATCTGGCAGGGAAAGAAGAACAGAGGAATGTACCGACTAGTTTATTCAAAAGTCAGAATTATGTTGCTTTTGCTCCTTAAGATTCAGAATATGGACAGATTTAAATGATGGGGCAGTTTCTGGGAAGCACGCCGCTGAAACCACCTAGAAGTGACTGACTCTTGGCCTCAGTATTCTTTGGGTCCTGCGTATGGCCCTGGGTTTAAGTGTCGAAGTTCTCAGATATAACAACACATTAAATTGGGTCTTCATCTGCAGCTCCATCAGACCGCCATCAGTGATTGCTTTGATTGCAGCGGGGAGGTGGCATGTTAGCATAGACTGTAACAAGGAACAGAAAAGATCTCATCACTGGAGGAATAAAGCAACATACTTTATTTTTGGCTTTGTTCTGATATAAAAATTAACTCACTGTAATAATTCTAGATAATCTCAGTTTATACATTATGTGGTGCTCTAACCAAGGCCTAACTGTAAGAATACAGTTTATTGTTATCCTCTTACTCCACTTGACTTACTTGCAGTTGTGGTTAGCAGCCTTTCTTCATTAACAGCACTGTGGGGAAAAGCAATCAGGTCAGAGGATTATAAAGTTTTGCTTGAAAGTTTATAAAACCCTCGCATTAAAGAAAATGATAAATTCACACAGGTAATTCAAATAATGCAAAACTGAAAAAAGTTTTGAAAAAAGAAATAATAAATAAAAAATACTAAATGACAATTTAGGAAAATAAAATAATCAAAATCAGTATGATTATCTTTTTTATTAC
>NW_015150858.1:694770-697312 GCF_000732505.1 Cyprinodon variegatus
CATGTTAAAGTTAAATAAATGCTGAAGAAGAATTTGGTCTGTTTGTCAAATTAAACATGAGGTGAATAAAACATTTCCATTAAAGTCGTCCACAGGTCACTGCTGCTTGAACACATCGATAGTTATGAATCAGAGCTTTACTGATCATATCTGGTTATTACATTGATATTAATCTCCAAATGTATTTTGTGTAGAAGAGATAAAACTGATAGATAGAAGAGTTTTCCATATTTCAGCTAAACATCTAAAATTTAGATAATCCAACTGTAAATATATTTTAACATTATTGGATGTTCATATACAAAAAAAAAAACAACAACAACAAATCTCATAACTTTACTCACATTTGCTGTTTTGACAATCACAGCTGTAAGAGAGCTCATCCAGGTTGTGAAGAACATCTTGACATTTATCACTCGTTGTAATCCAGCTCAGGTTAATGGAAGTGTTGGATATTTTAATGATCTTTAAGTCTCTTATTTTAAAATCTGTTGGAATAAAATAATAACCACCAATGAATCCAGTTCCTGTTATTGTTTTTCACTCCACACTATGTTAATATAATAACTTTGTTCTTCTTTCCACTGAGATGCAGTAGTTTTTAACACACCACAGTAAATGTTGAAGTGTACAGGTGGAGTTATCTTATTTATGTAGACATTGTTGTTCTTGATGTCTCCAGTACAGACGTAGTCAGTGAAAAACTTCATATCAGATGGTTCAACTGTAGTTTTGTCATTTCCTGAAGAGACACAAACATTCAATCATTTCTGGGCTTTTTGTCCTGAGATTAACACCAAGTAGAACATGTTAAAAAGAGAGAACATGTTAAAACTTTTCCCTAAAAATAATCAATTTATTTACAATGTGTCTTTAGGCAAACATCTGTTTTTACAGTTTTTTTTTGTAATTTATCTTAAATACTTCTGACAGCTGTAGTTTCTGCTCACCTGAACATTTGTACTCAACAGTGAGATTATTACAGCTTGAAGGTAACTTTGGTTCGATCTTTGCAGGAAGTTTAGTGGGTTTAAGCTGATTTATGTCCTTTGGATCAATGAAATCTGAAGAACAAAAGTATCAAATAGATATAACCGATGAGACAGAAATAGATTTTATCATTAATAGGTTTTTGTACATACCAACAGGAACATATTGAGGGGCGGTAGATTGGTAGTTAGTGCAGTTTTGTGTAGGATACTCTAAAACAAAATCTGAGCAGATATTCTCATAAGCAGGTTTGAAAAGATATGATCCACTGTTGAACTCTGGAGGTGAAGCCTTGACGTATTTGGATGATAAAGAGCTGATGTCCCAACCACTCTGGTAACAGAAGTGGTTGGAATATCCAGCAGGGCAGGAAACTTTTATAATGTCTGCTTGATCTGAAACACAAAGAATTTTTGTCCAGGTCATATTTCAGTAAATAATGTAAATTAAGATGTGAGGATATTTTACTTACTCATTCCAGTTGTTCTTGTTGTATTTTTATCATCAGTTTTGTTACAGATTATTTTTGTATCATTGACACCAAGTGTGACTATTATTTTATATTTAGTGCACGGCTTCAGAGGCTTGATCTCATGAGTTGAGTTTTTATTGGAGAAAGAAACATTGTCTTTCCTTTCAAACAGACCTTCCTCCTCAGCTATGGTGTAGAGACCCTCAGTAAAATCTCTTATCTTTATCAGGAAACCAAACTGGATTGATTTAACGCTGTAAGAACCTAAACAATAAAAGTTTCAAAATTTAGTTTAAAAGAGCTCAACTTTCTTATGTTAAACTGTTATCATAACAGATAAAATTAGTTTTGAACAGTGAAGAATAAACCCTCATTATTATTATTATTATTTTAAACAATGGCATGTTCAGTTCTATTCATTCATAACCTCATACTTACAGTTTGTATCATTGCTGCTTGCAGCTGTTGGGAAACAAGGAAGTGACATTAAAGACATTAATTTGAGTTGAAATAGATTCCAAGACTGATTATGTCAACCTGTTAGCATCACAGAGGAAAAAGTACGCTATTTTCAAACCTAGCAAGAAATCCACAAAATGGCACAGACAAAAAAAATCCATAAAATGGCAGATTTAGACTTTTGCTCAAACCTGGTCCTAAAGTCTGATTTCTAAAGTTTGATCCTTATCAAAAAAAATAAAATAAAAAATTTATACTGTCACTCGTATGATACTTTTTGCATTTTTCTTTTTAGATTCACGTTTAGCTGATATATCTTAAATTGGTCCCTAAGTGTATTACTTGTTGTTATCAGTCGTGAACACCTTAAATATTTTGGCTCAAAGTTTATGCCTTTGTACAAACTTTCAGAAATGCTGTTTAGTCTGATAAAACTGCCCTTAGTTTAAGTTGTTCAAAAAAATGTAAAACAGCGACAACAAAACAATTCAACAGTTGTACTTACTGTTGGCTAAAAAAAGATGTAGAGACCTGCCATTTTTATCGGTTGCTGTTTGTAAGCATAACTGCAGCTGGATAGCAGATATTAATGCAGAAAAGCTTCTTTCCTCATTAAGAGGA
>NW_015150858.1:699207-700290 GCF_000732505.1 Cyprinodon variegatus
TGGTTACAGTTCAATATAATAACTCACCAAGAGCCAGAGTACTGCTGACAGTCCATATCAGCAAGGTAAAGCCTGCCATATCCAAGAGTGTCAACTGTCTTATCGTTGCATCTAATGAAAAATAAAATTTTCTAATTGCAGAAGACACTTAAAAAATGTTTTTGTTGCATGATGGGGAACAGGATAAGAAGTAAACCACACTGACAGAGCACTGGTGGCAATGATTTGTGCTGGTCTCACTGCTTCCTATTGGTTTCCAGTTCCCCATCAAGCAATGAAAATATGTGTTACCTCTCTTCTAATTGCAAAAGAGACATAAAAAATGTTTTTGTTGCATAACGTTGAAAAGCAAAAGAAATAAACTACACCGATTATCAGGTTTGGTTTTTTTAGAGCCTGGATCGGTTTGAGATGACAAAGTTAAAACAGGAAAAGAACAGAGACCAACATGACTGTCTAGGTTTCAGATGTTTCACTTCTTGGAAAAAGGCCAGATTCTTGTGGCCAGATTCTTCAGCCATCTTAGATTTAGTCTCAGTTCTCAAAACTATTATCAGTTTTAGTCACATTTTAATCGTTACGACATGGGATACTTTAGTCTGTTTTAGTCTACTAACACTTAAAAAGGGTTTAGTCTAGTTTTAGTCAGTTTTATGTTGCAAAAAAAAAATAAAGTCTATAATTTTTTTTTTTACCAGACTAACAGCTTTTGCCTAGATACAGTTGCAGGTTATAGAATGCTACAGTACTATGAAGTTTATCATTGCCCTGGGCAGAAAACTTTGATTTATAGAATCCAAATAAACTTCTTTATGAATTAATGCCCTACTTTTTTTTACAAAAGTGAAATTAAATGAAATGAGATTTATTTGAACATGATACAAATATAAAAAAAATAAAAATAAAAAATAGTGCACAGTAACAAGAAGTGCATAAAAAATAAGAGAAAAATACAGATATTTGTTTCAATTAACATATCATGCTCAAAATGGGGTGGGAAGAAGTGAAAACTTATTAACTCCTACACCCTAAACACATAAAAACTTACAGTCCTACTGTTATTAAAAAAAAATAAAAAATCAA
>NW_015150858.1:702487-703992 GCF_000732505.1 Cyprinodon variegatus
TGTTATGCCCTTGAAGTCGTAGACTATGAACACTGGTAAGTGATCAGTAATATCATTCATTAATATTCCACTAGTTAAATTATTTTCCAGCACATTTGTGAAAATATTATCAATTAAGGTAGCACAATGCGATGTTATGCGACTGGGTCTGGTGATTTTAGGATACAGACTTAGGCTGAGCATGGTGTTAATAAATTCTTCAGTCATTCTATGTTTATTTGGATTAAGAAGGTCAATGTTGAAATCCCCACAAAAAAATATTATTTTTGATTAATTGTTATAAATTTTTCTTCTATCCAGTTGTTGAGTACTTCTATGTTTGATCCAGGGGCTCTATAAAAGCAACTCACCAAGACATTTTTCTTTTTTTCCACTAATATTTCTATAGTCACACATTCAAACATGTTGTCCATGAGTGTTGACATTGTTTCAATCAACTTATAATTAATCTTCTTATCAACATATAAGGCTACCCCCCCTCCATTTTTGTTTTCTCTGTTCTTACAAACCATTTAATAACCATTGATTTCAAAGTCTATGCCCTTATCACTATTTAACCAAGTTTCTGATAAGGCAATAACATTGAAGGTCTGTGAAAGTTGTTGGATGTATTGTTTGATGTTGTCAAAATTTGCATACAGGCTTCTGCTATTAAAGTGAATTATTGACAGCTTTTGTTCCGTTTTAATCCTATTGTTGAACTGATCATCGCTGTAATAGTGACAACTATCATTGATGACATTATAGAAATTATTATTAGGATCAATGTCATTTTCAATATCTTGCTGATGATAGTTTCTGTGTTGGAATACGGATAGCTCTATATCCTCATAGGCCGCGATCTGTTGCATGTTTCTCTTTCAGTAGTGAATGTCAGCTATGTCTGGCTGTCTTTCATACATTGTTGGATAATTTAGGGGTACTAGTACGTGGATGCGTGATCAACTTATCATAACTTCGGTAAGCAATGTCCCCTCTTTGGTGTACTGCTTTTAAGTCCGGCATTAGTTCTGCCCTCCTTTTCCTTACCGCATCTGTGAAGTCTTCGTTAATGAAAATCTTAGATCCTTTAAGTGCCTTGGTGCGCTGCAGAATAGTTGATCTGTCCTTGTATCGTAGAAATTTCACAACAATGGGCCGGGGTCTGTCTCATCTAGGTTTACCGGTGCGGTGAGCTCTCTCCATCTCAATCTTATGTTGAAAGTTTAGCTTTTAATTTAAAATAGTTTTCACTTTCTCTTTAGTCTCAGCCCAAGTCTCATTTGGTAATTCAGTAATTCCATCAAAAACCAGGTTGTTTCTCCTTGACTGCCCCTCAAGGTACTCCATTTTATCAGTAATGGTCATCATGCCCTCACATACTTTAAATATGTCTGAGTGCAACGTGTCACTTCGGTCCTTGTGCTTAACACTTTCTACTTTAATATCATCAATGTCTTTCTGTGTGAATTGCAGGCTGGTTTTAATGTCCTGTAGTTCTCGATTCATTGCGTCCATTCTGGTGT
>NW_015150858.1:705773-731989 GCF_000732505.1 Cyprinodon variegatus
CGAAACGCCGGCTTCGTATGGATGAGAGGCTGGTTTGGTGAAAAATTTGTGCGTTTAGGCCAGGGTTCAGCTTCGTGTGGACGGGGCCTTAGACATATAAGGTTTCCATCCAAAGAAAACAACTCCTGATCTACAATGAATAATGCATTATACACAGATCAATTAAATCTTCATTTCTCCAAAAAGCAAAGAACAAAGACATTCCTCTTTCTACTTTGGCAATTTTGGCTTTATTTTGTGAGAATTTGCCCCTTGGTTACCACTGCTCAGGGTAAAGGTAGATTAAAATTCAAGGGGTCTGATATGAAAAAAAAAATACAGAGAGAAATAGGGATGCACAATATTGCCTTTTTTGCAAATATGCTGATATTCCAAACTCTGAATTTCTGATTCTGTTATAAGCCAATATCGATACAAACTAAATTCAAAACATGCGAGTCTCAAAAATCTAAGCATAACCACCTTCACTGTGACGCCCCACTAGATACTAAGATACCACAAATAATACCACAAATAATTACCATTGTAGAGGATGAGAACACAATTTCAACTTTAGGAAAATGCTAAATGTTAACATTTATTTTCGACAATGTCTCCAACAAAATTTTGGAAGATGCTCTTCCTGAGCTAAAAATATGTATTCAAACCAGACATAAATCTATGTTCTTCATAAAAAGAAAAATTGTAACCGCTCCAGTAAAGTTATATTGAACATTATTGAACATGAACAAAAATTGAGTACAGTACAGGAACGCTGAAAATATCAAAACCTCTGCAGTAAGATACAAAAGATCTTTAAAAAAAGAGGTAAAAAAAAAAAAAAAGAAAATAATATTGCAAAGCCACAAATAATTACCATTGTAGAGGATAAGAACACAATCTCAACTTCAGGAAAAGGCTAAATATTACACTTATTTTCAACACTGTCTCAAACAACATTTTGGAACGTGCTCTTCCTGAGCTTAACCTCAAGTCTATTCAAACAAGATGAATACGATAAATGTATTTTAGAAAAAATGTTATCTCTGCAGTACAGCTGTATTGCACAGAATGCATTGTAAACAAAAATTATTACCACAATGAGACGGAAAACACTTTAAAAGTGTTTTCCCTCTCATTCATGGGCTCATTCTGCCTTCTATAAAAAAAAGAACATATATATTCAAAAGGCACCGTAAATAAAAACAGCTTAATTTGAAATGTTCTTTTTTCTAGATAAAAACTTAAATAGTCCATCCTATGAAGCGCAAAAAAGGAGGATTAAGATAGTCCTTCTTTGGGCTTGGTGAAGAAATTTGAGCAATGAACCGGTTCAAAAGCTTTCTGAGAGAAGAGAAAGAGGATTTTTGTTTTTCGCCCTGTAATCAATGCAAGGTCTGAGCGATACATCCTTTTTCCCGACGAAGAAAAAACCTGCTTCAACAGGTGAGGTAGAGGTGCGGATAACTCCAGCCACTAGCGACTCATTTATATACTTCTTTATCCTCTCTCTCTTAGGCTTGGATAGGTTATACTATCTACTGGAGGGGAGTTCAGGAAGTAGCTCAATAGTAAATATAGGCTGTTAGTCAGGAGAGAGAGCGCCTTAAACTTACTGATAAACAGATGAAGTTAATGAGACTCAGGCAGAACCAGTGAAAGGTTTACTGCAGTTTCCTGTACTTTATCATTTAAGACTGGAGACACAGACAACTGTAGACATTTTAAAAGACAGCCCATGACTCAACTCTATATTATTTCCAGTTCAGGTGAGGATTATGAAGGGTGAGCTTATGTACCATAAGCCAATGGGAGATTGGGTTGAAGAGAACCCGAAAAATATGAATTTTGAATATTACTGACACCAGGAATTAAACTGGTTCAGTTGGGTGCGTGATTATATGCAGAAGATGTCCATCTACAGCCGAGACATGATGTGGTTCAGGTAGGCTTTGAACAGGAAGACGTAATTGTTCACCTAAATTGTTATCCATAAGGCTTTGTTCATAACCAGAATTGATAAAAACAAAACAGAGAAATGATTGATTCAGTAGGAGAGAGCAAGCCGAGCGGTTTGGAAAGAAGGAGAAGACGATGAGGAAAAACTGAAAGAAAGTGTGGACTGCTGGAAGAAGCTCTGTGAACTGGTGACACAAAAGTGAAATGGAGTGCTCAGAGATGACCCTGCACATTTTGAGTATGTTTGGTTCAACTTACTGCTGTGAAGCAGGATCCCCCACCATGAGCATAATCAAAAATAAGTATTGATCCAGACTTTTTAGAATGACTTTGTCCCCATTCAAACCCAGGTTTAAAGCCTTGCAGATCAGCCTAAAGCCCACTGCTCTCATTAACCCATAAAGAGAAAGAAAAAAATACAAAAAAACAGTCAGTTCAGGTGTTTTAAAAAAATATGTGAATGAAGAAATTGTCTATATACCAAACTGAACGATTGTTGTTCTCTACCTAAAAAAAACACTTTAGATTTTTCTATGTATATTTTTTATTGAAAGAGTCAATGTATAACATGGATGCATTTCAGTGTTTAATTCTGTTTAAAGTAACAGATTATAATTAAAGATGTCTCCGGACCTTTACTGGTTGTTGATTTTCTTTATTCGGACCCCGCTGATTTTTAATTGGTTACCCATGGTTTAAATCGTCAAGGTGTGATGAGGGCATAAATGTTTGCCCTCTGCAGCACAGCAACACAGAGGAGAGAGAAAGTCAAACAGATTCTTTAAAATTTATAACTGCATTATCTGAGAATGATCTTCTAAAGAGAAACCTTCTTTTTGTTGGAGGAGAACTCTGTAAAATTAATCCTGAAGGTTATTAAAAAGTGGTCATAGGGGACATTTTGTTGAGGAAATACTTTTATTTCTTCACATTCAATGCCATGTGTCAACACAAGATCCAAAGTATGAAGATGACAATATGTGGGACTACACACATTTTTAACACCGCCAATCGAGTCTAAGATAGCATTAAAGACTAGCATTTAAACGATCACTTTCGATATCCGCACGGATGTTAAAATCCCCCACTATGAAGACCTTGTCATTATTTAACACTAAATCAGATAGGAACTCTGAAAACTGTTCTAAAAATTCAGATTCATTAGAAAGTTGCAAAAGGAAGAGGTTTTGTTGCTTTGCAATTTGAATGTGGGAAACTGCACTACTGCTACCTACAACAATTGTGATTGTAAGTTGACAAGAGCAATGCTTAAGATAGTTTGAAAAGGTTCAGAAAGGCAGCTCATTGAAAAATAAGACCAAGGGTTTTATATTATTGAAATGAATTAATACAGCACAGGTTCCATGAGCGTTCTGACACTGACTTCTGAAATGTATTTCACAAAGTCTCAAAGCAAAGAAAAATGTGCCTCCCTTTTTCTCAAATTATGAGTTATTTTTTCTTTGTGCTTTTCTCCTAATTATTGCTGACTTGTTAGTGTTTGTTTCAGGTCATTAGCTCAGTATATACAGTTTTCCTCCCACCCTGCAGCCCTTCCTCTCACCCAATCCTGCATTTATCCTCCACCCCACCCAGCAAGCTAACCCACTCCTCTGGGTTCTCAAATTCCCTCTTGGCCAGTGAGCAGTGGGGATGGGCACTGGCTCTTTCACTGTAATGAACTCCACAGAGACTGCAGTTCAGATTCATCACAGTAAAAATTGCTCCCATGGAGCCCTCAACGCTGTGAAAACAAACAAAAGTAAATATCTGAAAATTATACACCAGTTGTTTGGGTTTTCCCCTCCTCCCCTCTCACAGTCAGGATTGCCATCTCTCTATTTCAACATTTATGACTAAATGTTTTCTATTTTAGTAGAGGTAACAGATTCCTCATCAGTTATTTCCCCTTTTTGTTTGTCATAGGATGCATGTATCCCTAAGTCCATCTTGTGGTGAAAACACATCACTGCACCAACAGTGAGCAATTAAAACATCCAACCTGGTGACAAAAAAACAAACAAAACAACAGCATAATGACTGAAAAAGCAGTTAATTCAGAGTAAATTCACACAAACAGTTTATTAATATCCAGTAAAACTTTTTTTTCCCCAGATATGGTGAATTTTAAAGCATTTTCAGCCTGCATTTAGATTAAATGGAAACCTTCAAAAAACTATTAGATGTACAAAACTGTCAAAAGTAGATCATTACATGGTTACAATGTATAACAGAATGTTATTAGTGTTGGGGATGCAATGGCACGAAACCTTTGATCATGATGCACACCACTGTATGGTATGATGAGTTGGTAGGTTTGTTGATGATTCATTTGAGAATGTGTCAAACATCTCTGTCAAATATTAACTCAACTCTAAGGACACACAGAAGATGTGCTAAACTGCTGCTCAGTTTTACAATTTAAAACAAAGGTATCACAATGTTTTTTTGGTGTATATTCACATTCATGAAGTGAAATGACAAAAGTACATAATTTTCTCATTCTTTAAAGCACGTCTAAAAGGTTTTATACATGGTCAATTTTAATCTAATCCTCCAATATACAATTTAAACCTAATCACCTAATTCATAAATATAGTCAGATACTGTACATGAAACACTCACAAATTAAATAAGAAGGTTCCCTTGTGAGGTGAAAACATGAATTAGTTTAGGCAAAAAAAAAAAAAAAATTAAAAAACAAAAAAACCCACTCCAAATCACTGTGCATGGTGGCGAACCTATGATGCTGCAGGAATATTTTCTTTTTGAAGTGACAGAAATCTGATTAGATTAAATAAAAAACTTGATTCAGTTAAACACATGTCAAACCTGGAAAAAAAAACTGGTAGAGGCTGTTAAATTCTTGAGAAGGGGATGCAGGAAAACCTAATCGAATAATGTATGTTTATTAGGATGTCCTAAGGAAAGTTTAGACCACTGTTTAAAGATCCAATAAATTTAACTGAGATTAAGCTATTTCGATAACAAAATAAGAGAAAAAAAATGTCTACAGACTTGCTGGTGTATTTGCAGTAAAAGTTTGCATGCTTTTCCTTCTTCTTCACATTTACGCTTACACGTTTGGTAAGACTTTAAACTAAGAAAAAAAAACGATCATCCTTGCATTATTGCATGAAATTCATGAGCTATATTTATTTTAACCAAACCAAACTTGCCATCATCATACTAATCTCCTTTGAAATTTGAGTTCTTTACTCCTGATCTCAATCAAAACATGCATAAAGAAACACTGTCCTCCTATTAATAGTTTGTGAGCTGTACGTCAAAGGTAATGTTATAAGCATTCTTATAAGTATAGATTGGAAAATGAAGCTTATGAAGGGTCTTAGTTGATTCCTGAAGAAGAATGAGGCTGTTCCAGGAGACATCCACTTAGATTTATTTCCTCTACTCCTCTCTGTATGTTTGTTTGGCTTTTCAGAAGCCAGGAATATCAATATTTCTTCTGCACATTTGAAATAGCTTGTGGGGTATGCCTGATGGTGGCAGCTCTTGCTTCAAACATATTAGTTTGCTGGGAGACAAGAATCACTGGGGACAATCTTAAACATGCAGGAACCAGCAGCACAGTCCCAAGCATCCTTTGAAGGCTGCTATTGTTTGAACTCCAGCAACTTTAAACAGGTTAAAGTCATATTTAGAATGAAACACTTGTCTTGTAGGCCCGCTCAGTTTCCAGGTTAGAATATTTGTCAGTAGCTTCTCTCCGGGGACAATGTTGTGAGATTCATGCAGGAAAGATGGTCCCTGCAGTCATTTATCAGTGGGAAGCTGCACCCAGCAGGCTGCAACCGGCGTCACTCATCACTACTGCTGCTGACACACTAACACAAGTGAAGGCAGGGACACACAAACCTGCAGA
Organism: Cyprinodon variegatus; assembly: GCF_000732505.1. Taxonomy (NCBI): domain Eukaryota; kingdom Metazoa; phylum Chordata; class Actinopteri; order Cyprinodontiformes; family Cyprinodontidae; genus Cyprinodon; species Cyprinodon variegatus. The sequence goes on from NW_015150858.1 coordinate 711,598, forward strand.
ACACCGGTGTAATGAGTGACTCCTGCTCTGCACGTCCTTAATCTGCAACCACCAGGCCGGCACGGAGGGGGCACAGAAAAGAACAAGAAGCCTGCAGTGAGCTGAGCCAAAATAAAAAGCCAAGTGCCTCACTAAGCCCGTCAGGGGCTTTTAAGAGGCACACGCTGCCTCTCTCTTGTCCATCCAGCAGGGCTTCAGGAGCTTTATAAACGCTGCCCCACAAAACCTTACTCTGAAGCATGAGTTTAGCCTTCCGGAGCCGGCATTTCCACAAACTATAAACTATAGGAAACAAATGTCGTCCTCAACGTGTTCAAAAGAAACCCGATCCTCAAAGAGACACTTTTATATGAGCTGCACATGCACACACACTGCTAGACACACAAACTTCTTTTTTTCACTTCCTATTAGACTTTGTGTCTCCATCTCTTCTCTTTTTGCATTGACCAGTCAGTAGCCTGCAAGATGCTCTGCAAAGCTGGAAACATAAATTATCTTTATTTTTACTTCAGCTGGCCCATGATGTAGTCCTTTGCTTTTTTTATGACAAGCAAGCACACTCTGACAGTATTGATTAAAATAACTTGTTTGTAAAAAGTCATTAATACATACATTATTGTTCCAAGCACATAAAAGAAACAAAGAAATGTAAAACCCCTCTTTAATGTTGCCACCTTGTATTTAGCTCCTGTTGGAACTAGAGTGAGCAGTTATCTAAAGAGCTACAGTACCAGTATCAGGCGGCCACAGGAAATTGTTTTTAAATAAAATTGATAAAAACCTATTTCATTGTGAGTGCTTACCTCTATGAAAATCTATGAAAAAAATGTAGTAGAAGTGTATAAAAAAATAAAATAAAATAGACATTTAGTTCATGTTGGAACGCAAGTATAAGAACGGTCTAAAAAAGTCTCCAACTTTGCCTCATAGAAAGAAAATTAGTTCTGTAATTCTGGGATCAATTGACACAGGTCGCTTTCAGCAACCAGTGCAGGGCGGGCATTTCCTGAACAATCCTGCTATAACTTATCGAATAACAAAATTGTATATATATATATATATATATATATATATATATATATATATATATAAACTCAAAGATGCTGCTGCAATCTAGCTAAATACTCTAAAATTCTTATAAAGCAGAAATTTAAATACAGACTAGAAATATAACGCATTTTATACGTTTAAAGTAGCTACATTTTGCTTCTAAACTTTATAAATTAAAGCAAAATAATCAATAAATCTGGAAAAAAAAACTTTTAATTTGTCTATTTTGTTTTTTAATATATTTATTGCAGTAACTTTATGGGATTGTCGAGTGAAATAAGTTCTCAGCATATTGATACACATTTTATAAACACATGTATTTCCCTCTCAACTGTGTGTATTATTGTGCTACTGTACAGTGTATATTTTATTTTATTGTTTGTATTGTTTTCTGTAATTACTACTTTTCACATCTGTATAAATAATAACTGTTCAATGTGTTTGATCATAGCACAGTGTACATAACTAGATTAGTTGCTCTATGCAAAAGCACATTTGTAAAAAAAATTCATGCCATGCTTACGTATCACTGCTTAAGGACTTTTGGTATTTTGCCCTGAACTCATGAAATGGGAAATTACAATACATTTGAATTTGTTATAAACTGATAGACTATTTCACAAAATAACATTTTTTTAATGTTATTTTATTAAATTATTATTTAAATGTAGCTTATTAATTATAGCTTTTTATCCTCACAAGTGTGTCAAACTAAATATCTGTCTTTGGAAGAGTAACCACTCAAGCCTTTATGCTGCATTTCGTGAGGTGAAATTTATAATTAAACCTTAATAACATGTCTTCCCTTAACCTTGGCTTTTAAATATACATCAGGAAGATTTTAAACAATCTTACATTCAATCCATATGCCAGACTTTAAAAAAAGCTTCTCTCTCAATACCCCAGGCACATGTGTTCAGCTCCAATAAAATAAGCACTCTCCCCATAAACTCACCAAGGGCTGTCCCAAAATAACCACATCTGTCTGCTTAACCCTAACAGACCCTAAAGAGGAACTCTTAAAGATGAAGGGAGTTTGTCGACTAAAGGGAAACGATTTTACCTTCCCCATGAAATGTTTATCTGGTAATAAATGCATGAGAGTTATTTCTTTTTTTAAAGTTGCTGACGGGACCTACAGAAGTATTCATAGCCATTAACCCTTTCAGTATTTCATTGTTATATTTCATTGATAGACTAAAGAAAATTTGTGTAGAATTCTGAAGGGGAAAAAAAGTATTAAAATTAAATGTTGTACAAAACAAATTTGCATAGTAACAATGTTGACTACAGCTTTGATTTTTTTTTCAAACTATGTTTATTTGTACATCTTGACTTCAATGATTTTTGAATTCATCTCTATCCATAACTGTGACTTTAAATTACAGTTTAACAAACTTCTGGTATAAATTTTAGCATTAGGGTCCTTCTTTAATCTTACAGTTTTTTCATTTCTTTACATTTTTTAAATTTTACAAAACCATCTTAGAATTGAATGGTGGTTAGTACAGTTAGGTTTTTCTATCGGTTCATATGTTACATGCTTACGTCATCAGAACCAAGTTCAGGTAAAAAAGGACCTCATTCAGACACAGCGAGTGAGTCATACTGTCCTATGTTAAGAGCACTAATATAGCCTCCAGGAAACAACATAAAAGCAGTGACATGACATCTTCTTTCCGATGCTAAACTCTGACACTTTGAGATGAGATGCATGATATAAAGTTGAGACATTTAATTCCACACAAGTGGGTGCACAATTCAGGTCCACAGAGAGCAGGAATAAGCTGTGAGGCTATGCTTTCATACCACAGCAGGTAATCTGTGTTTAGGTGCATGCTCCTAAATTTCATTATTTATATGTTTATGCTGTGATAGGGAAGAGTCAAAGTTTTTTGACAAAAAAAAAAAGTTACATATTTATATGTTTGATTTGGATTCTTTGTTAAGCATTTTCTGAATATTATTAAAAATGCATGAAAGTAAATACATGAATTAATTACTGTCATCATATAGAAATTAATGAGTAATATATTATGACATTTATTTAGGTTTTGTTTACTGTACGTTCAAAATGACCGACAATTCAAAAGTTTAGCAAAACATCTGTTTGGCACCAATCATTTTGGGCCTCGATACCCGATACCTGGCTGTGCAGTATTGGCAGATACTGATACTGATACCATCTGTTTAAAATTGATGTGTGTGTGTATATATGATGAACTTCAAACTACTTGGATGTAAAATAATTTGGTTTGTCAAGCTGCTGCCTACCTTTGTGAAGCAAGAAAAACACTAATACAAAGTGAATCCAGTAGAACTTTTTATTGCCTACCTGGAATCGGTGACAATAGTTGAATAAACTTTTGGCTCTCAAAATGGTATCGGTTCCCTATTTGTTGGTATTTGCCGATACCGATACCACCATTTTAGTGCAGTATTGGGGTCCTGCCCGATGCCGGTATCGGTGCAACAATACTGTAACTTTGATGGTGTTTTGTTTTTGTTTTTTGTCTGAGTCATATTTTAAATGAAGTCAGCTTCTGTTTGGATTTGAGCATCTACACTCTGATGTTCCTCAAGTTCTAACTTGGAGTCATATCTGGACTTTGACTAGGCGTATATAAGTTGAGGATATTAATTGATTTAAACCCTTCTCTTAAGAATTTACCTTACAAATCTTAAGTGTTTTGCCATCCCAAACTGGCAATTTGCTTCATTTCGCAGTCATCACCAACCAGAATACCTACCCCTGCTAAAAATGTCTGCGTCAAGCTCACTGCGACACACTGCTACAGGGAGTATAACCAGCCCTTAAGAAAAGCAACCCCACAACCGGATTCTGCCATCACCTTGCATTTGTGTGAGGACGATGTGTTCAGGGAGATGTGCAATGTTGTTTCCTTCCAAAAAGTGATTTTTTTTTTCAGCCAAAATGTTAAATTATGTTCTTCTCTGACCAAATTAGACCTTTCTCCATGTTTCCAATATGCCTGAGACATTATTTGTGAAAAAATGCAGGCCTGACTAAGAATTGTTTCCTAGAGAATTGATTACTTTAATCATATGCAGGGTGTCAGTGAAGGGAGTGGGGGCCAAATACATCAGATGTTCAATAAAAGCAATAGAATGAGAATTAAACATTATTTATCCACTTAATTATAATCCAATGTGATAATATATCACTAAAAACTCAACAAACATATCAAAGTTGGTTTTGTAATATGCTGCCAAGTATTTAAAAGGATTCATAAGCACGAATGTTGGTTATTTTAATGCATCCCCACTTTAAGGCCCTTTCAGTCATCTTACAGTTCATATTATTTTACCCGCATCATACTTCATGTTGATGCTACTATTATTTTCTCTCTTAAATGTCACTAGAAAAGTACCATTAAATAGATCTTAATGTGCTGCACATGTACTAATGAGCCTGATAATTAAACAGGTTGCAACTCTTGAATTAGGACATTTCTGGATCAATGTAAACAGCTCCATAGCAATAAAGCCTTAAATGTTTATTTAGTTCCCACGGACCTCTTCTGCCTTCTGCAACCTGGTCCCCTGCTTTCAAAGGCTCACAGCTGAACCGCCTCTCGGGGTCTGGAAACAAAATGTCCTCCTAAAAGTCAGATTTATTGAGAGGGTTCTTAAAGGAGAGCGTGCAGGGGGGTGGGGAGTTTCTGTCAGCACATCCTAAATAAGTTTGGGGTGTTAACTTTAAGAAGCACTTAGAAAATGAGACTTAAGACAAGGCTTTGTCTGATAAAATAAAGGTAGTGAGTGCTACGAGCTGCATGGAAAGACAGGCAGGGAGCCAGACACACTTTTTCATGGTTCAAAAAAAAAAAGAAAGAAAAGAAAGAGGATAAAATAAAAACTTGGATCATCGTGAAATGCCGTCTGTTCTGGATATAATCAATAGCTAAAGAAGAACCTAGTTCAGGGCTGTCTCTCATATTTCAATCCCCGCTCTTCTGTGATCAATAAAAGTGAGCTGAAATCAAAGCAAGCCCTCTTTACTATTGTCTATTCAACGTTAGCAGACAAAGACTGAGGAGCCTTTGATCGCCCTGTCTGCAGGGCCCACAGCTAAACACAGACCCCATCCTCCCACTCCCACCCACCACCTCCAGGTGAGCGCCGTGTCTGGATGTCAGTGTGTGTTTGCGGGAGAACCAAAATGTTTTTGCACGCATACATGGGCGTGCACAAACAACAAAAGGCGCTGCCTTTTTATAGGAATCACACAGAGATGATGTACAGTGAGGTGGGGCTGTCAGATATAGGGTCATCACAGTAAGAGTGGACAGCGTCTCCAGCTGTCTTTTTCATGTTTACTCTTATTTGTGTTTTTGCTGAATGATTGCTTCCTGTTTTTCTTTTCTTTTCTTTTTGTGTCTTTAAGGTTGCTAATTTTTATTCTGGTTTGCTTTTTCTGACCTTTCTCTATCTTGCCCTTGTCTCTTCAGATTGTCCTCTTCTGACCATTTTTTTTCTAAATTTTTCCTTTTTATATGCCATTGGTTGGGCTCTTTTGTGGTCTTTATTTTGCTCTAAGATAGATTACTGTCTTTTGTCTACTTTTTATCTTTTCCTAATTTTGCTCTTTCATCTTTTGGATTTAAAGTTTTGTCTGCTATCTCTTCCTCCTCATTTTTGCCTTTCTATGTTCTTTTAATCCTGTCCTTTTTGTTCTGTTTGATCTTTCCTGTCCTGTTTTCTGCTTGTCTTGTCTTTTTAATCTCTTTCTTTTCTTAACTATTTGTTCCTTGCTATTCTTCCTGTCTTAATTTGCATCCTTTATTCAAGTTTTAATACTCCTTTTTGTTTTCCATTATTATTGGGGAACATTAAACACATTTTCATATGATGCAAAGACAACCCTGTTCAATAGAAAAAGCATTTTAATTTAAAATTGTATTACTAAGATAAAAGATGAAAAAAATAATCAGCCCCTAAACCAAACAGCTGGTTGTTTCTCCTGTAGGAGTCTTTTAAGGGATTCATGATCTAATGTGGCCGATTTAAGATCCTGCCAGTGAATCTTAATCATATACAGTATATGTTTTTAATGTAAAAAATAAACATAGTCCCAAAAGCATGCTCAACAATATTCAGTAAATAATTTCCTGGATGTTAATATCCCTGGGGTCAAATTGACCCCATCATTAAATATTGTTAGCATATTTGAGGGCGAGAGGAGGGTTAACTAAATCTGAACATCTGTATGGATAAATGTAAAGCTGAAACATAGACCGGATTGGAGTGTACTACTACTATAATTATAAATAAAGATGATTTTCTATTGTTATTAAATTATTTAGTTGGGTTAAAATTCTTAGTCAGTATGCTGCTCAATAAAACCTCTACTCCAATCGTCTGGTATCAAATAAACCCAGACTAAATTTGACCCAAGACTGGATTTAGAAAATAATAGAAACTGACTTATCTATAACCCAGAACTTTGCTGACTTATCTTTTATTATCCTCTGTTTATTCATCCTTTTCTCCTCCAGTTTCCTTACCCTGCATGGGTAAATGTTTTGTGTTAACACCTCAATGGTCCCTGCATGTTTGGCTTTTACCTACTAGAATTTTAAAAATAATTGAATTACCAATAAAAAAGTGTTTTTATTCTTCATGCTTTAATCATATCTTTTTTATTTGACAGGCAATCTAATATGTTGGTTATCTCTGTTCTGCTGGAATCTTTACTTTAAGTCCTCTCCTGTTTTTCATTTGTCCTTTCTTCTTTCTTTTCTTTTCCTTTCTTTGCTGTTTTGTCTCCCATATTTTCCCTCCCTGTACGTTCCCTTTCCTCACACTCCTGCCTCTGTCTTGTTGTCTTGTCTTCTTCCATCTTTCCTTGCCTTGTCCTCATCTCTTCTCTGCTGCTCCTCTGCGTTGCTTGTTCTCTGACAGCAGACAGGAGACACCAAAGCAGCAGGACCCCTCCGACTATCAACATGCTCCTTGTTTATGAGTCCTAAACGTCAGACAGCCCCGCCGGAGCCCCCCATGTCAGAGGAGGGGGGCCAAGGATCCTCTTGCTTTAAACCAAGACACAATCTCCTGTTGACAGGCCCCGTCGACACACTGAAGACAGCTTATTATATCAAGGTGCTCCAGAATGCACAGGTGCAGATTACATTTGATGCTCTCACCATCTGGCCACATGGGTGTGTTGCTATAATGAAGAAATTTTAACATTTGAATAATGAAATCTTTACTTAATATTGTCATCAACAAGCTTGATAGTAGGAACTATTCTCCATTTTAATATTTGAAAAATAGAAAGGTTATCAGATGGTTAGCGAGAAACATGCATGAAGAGAGTTTAACCGCTAAACATTAACTAGTGATGCACCAGATAACAGATATCGGGCAGAGATCTAACTTTTTAGCAGAATATGGTCTAATGAAATAAAAAGACCAAATAATTCATGATGAGTTGATTTTATCTTGGCACCCTCTGTTGTGTTTTTTGTATCCTCTATATGGTCTTATGTTTTTCTTTTTTTTATATGAACATTTAAGAAGTCCTAACAGCTCCAAATAAGCCGTTCTGTAAAAAGCTGCATTTAACTTTCATATCATCCCAGAGAATTTTTCCTTTTCGTGTCCACCATGACCTATGTCACTCAGTAAGCTTTAAAAAGACCCTATATCACACTTTGCTGAACATATAGTCATGGAAAGAAATATTAAACTGCTCTTTTTATTGTGTTTATGTTAATTGCATTCCTCAGGTAGTGTACCTTTAGAACAAGATATTAAAAAAGAAAAAAACAAAGGTGATCTAATAGTTTTTTTTCCCTTGACAGCATTTTTGAGAGTGCCCCCAGGTGGCAAAAAAAAACACAACAGCTTCCTTGAGACTTAAAAAGGCCCAGAAGAAGCTCAGGTACAGACCCTCCAGTACAGCCTCCACCTTTTAGCGTAATATAATGAAATCTAGTCTGTGGGTGTCGCCAATTTCTCATGGACAACAGTTGTTATATTGCAAAGGTAAGAGTTAAAGTTACATGACTAAATACTGAAAATATAGGGAGGGAAGACTATTAAAATTCCAAAATATGAAACTTTTTTCAGAATGTAAATCAGGCTTTCTTTGAATAAGAAAGCTGACCACAATTGAAATGGTGTTTGTACATTTTCTTACACTTTATGCCATTTCTTCAGTGTTGAGAGCAACAGACACACTGTAGCAGTGGGAGCTGTCAGATCAGTAGACCACAGGAGTTGGGGTCAAATATTAGTAGGAGAGAAATTCTACAGTAAATAACATAAATCATTACTGTAGAGCTTTCAATGCTGCACACACAGTCCTTGCAAATTGATGGATGCAGATGCATCCATGCATATGAAATTGTTTTAATAGCATATAAAAAAAAGGTGATTTTATTTAAATTCATTTGTTAATTTTAAAATCAGGAACACATTTAACTTTTGAATTAGGCAAATCGAAGATGGGTCTAAACTGAAATTTGAAAACATTGAGTTTCATTTTTCCAGCAAATAAACTGCTATTTGGTATAATTCAGTTTAAACTCTGCTCTGTATTCCCCAAAGTTTTCATTTTTTATGATTCTAACCGAACATATTCTGCCAGCTGCAGCGGAGCTTGGTATATTTTTAAATACTCACTGCTGCTGATGTTGATGGTGATGACAGATCTGCCAGAGGCTGCTTTTGTGTCCCATTCCATCCCTGCATTTCCACAAAACTCTTAATTACTGCTCTTGTTTATGCTCTGTCTCAGAGACCAGAAAAATGGTAACTCTTCCACTTTTCAACAGCGTATTCTCACCAGTCATACAGCTCGTTTACTTCTTGCTTTCTGGCTTGCTAATGTGCCACAGCTCTGTGGAAGTGTGTTCCTTCAGACTGCTTGTTAAACGTTGCTGAGATGAGAACATGAACGGACAGAAAGCCAAATTGAGCAGAAAAGGTTGAACTGTGTGAAATTGCACAACAAAAAAGTCACAAATAATTTTTTTAGAAAGTTAACAAACCACAAAGAAAAGGTGATTTATATTTTTTACGTGGAGTGAAGCTAATAAACACAGAGGTGTTATTCATATGCCTCAAAATTAATAGACATTGTGAACTTTTTAACATTGTGGTGTTGTGTCGTTGTATAAGTCAGAGTAGATGTTAGGCTCAGAATAAGAATCATATGCATTTATGCAAAGTGAACAAACACGAGGCTTGAAGTGTGTTTTGTGAATTTGTTTAAAGGCCAATATTAGCATACAGCGACAGGCAGGCAGAGTCCTGACTCCAGTTCAAAATCCCAGGCCGCAGCAGGCTCTCCGGAGCCAGTCAATCACCACGCAACTCTGAAATAAACCAAGGCAGACATGATTTGGACCTTTCAAACCCAGAGGTTAAAGGTTACAACCTTTCTGCTACAAACTAGCATCATTTTTGTTTCAATGAAGCTTTGTGAGCAAAAAAACAAAACAAAAAATTGAAACAAGAAGATGAAAAGTTCTGAGTTTAGATGCAGAGCAAGTTTTCTTCTCTCTGTACGCCTAACCTTTAAGCCGAGTGTCCCCCCGTGCCTCCTAGGTTCCTGATTAGTTTACAGTATACTCCCAAATCAGCATAATAAAGCGTGTGATGAGGCTGATAAGATCTAACAGGCTGCTCTTGTTTACCCTGCTGCAGCACCAGCTCCTTCCCTGCATGTGTGTGTTTCTGACCCTGAGGCACCAAGTCACTTGATGCGGATTGCACACACACCCGCAGAAAGCCCCCCACTGGTAGAAATCCTGGTTGTGCTGCTGCATCTCAGCGGAGGCCGGGAATCCACATCCCCTTTAGGCTACTCCTGGGGTGCAGTTATTCCACGCACAGCAAACACAAGCCCACGTGCATGTGCAAATGCACACTCAGACACACGCTATATCCTAATGAGAGAAGGAGATGGCACTAAGAAGGCGACAGCAGAATGAAACCTACTCACCAAGGACTGACCTGTGGTTCAGGGGCGGCAGCAGCTCAGCGGGGAGCTCATCTCCCAGCACTGATCAGAGGGCTGCACCGCCGAGGCTGCTCACGCTGACGGCGCTGCAAAAACCAACTGATTAAACGCCACCATCTCCTCAGCTCTGCTGCTATATGGAAAGAAAAGCTTCCGCTCTTTTATATCTTTTTTTTGACTCACTGTTTGTTTGTCAGTCTCTCTTTGTTTCCTTTGTCCTCTGCTAAGACAGCAGTGCTAGTGGATTGGAACAGTGAGCGTAAGGGATTTGTGCGTAATTAGCTGAAACGCTCACCCAGGCAAACACAAAAAGTTAGATTTTAAACTTTTTGAACTGTACGCCTTTTTCCGACGCTGTTTCACTGACACTCTGTTTCACTTCCAAGATCAAAACCTTCCCTCGCTGTGGAAATATATTTTATATGAGTCTTTGGAGTATGTGGACAGCAAAACAGGGCTGCCAACTTGCAAGTCCTATTAGCAAGTTGTGCAAAGTTCAAATTGAACCGTGTGTGCGCACTGAAATAGTCATGCTTGTGAGAATGAACGAAAATAGAGATAAAATGTTAATTAGGTGACAGACAGTGCTGACCACTGTTTCGAAATAGAGGTATCTCTCTGTGTCTTTTCTACTGCTTTGAAGGCTTTATTGTGTTTTTCTTATTTTTTTAATAGAACATGCAGTTGAGCTAAAATGGAGAAACTCCATGAAGGTGTTGATGATATTGTTTTTGCAAAGCAATAATTTAAACTTTTCAGTTTTTTTCCACAACTAGATTTTTTCAGAGATACATCAATATAAGGAACTACATAACTGTGAAATGGCTAAAAATGCTACATGTTATTCAAAATGTACAAAGGAAAAATTGAAAAGTCATCCATCTCTAACCGCCCAAACACTCTTTAAGCCAAATAAGCTGCAGAACCAATTTGCAAGTCTTTTGTCTTGTTTCTACGAGCTTTGCATGTCTAAAGGCTAAAACTTCTTCAAGCTCTAGTCGATTGAATGAATAACGTCTGGGAACATAAATAATTAAGTCTCGCTACATAATAAAGATTTAGGTCTGGACTTTAACTGGGGTTTTCTAGCACATTATTATTTAACATACCACAGGCTGTTATCCTAAAAGATGAAACTCCCCCCAAGTCGTATCTCTGCTGCAACAGGTTTTCCTTAGGGTTGCCCTGTATTTAACGCCATCCATTTACTTCTATCTTGCAATCAATTCCTTTACAGCATGAGGCTGCCACTCCAATGTTTTACTGTAAGGATTGTGTGTTCAGGGGGATCTGGAGATATTTCTGCACAAGACAAAAAGCAATGTCTCACCTGACCAGAAGACCTCCGAGCACATGTTTTATTTTTCTATCTCTTACATGGCCTATGGAAATCAATCAACCTGGTTTCTGTAGCTTTTTTGTGTTTTTTTATGTTTTTATATTAACTTTAATTTACATTTTTTTTAAATAGGCCGAACTTATGAAGCATTTCCCTCGTAGTTCTCATGTCCACCAATTGAACAACCTGATCTGTTGATCCGTGAAGCTCCGTGAGACTTACCGTGGGCCTCTTAGCTCTTGTCTAAGGTTGTTGTTGTCAAGCCTGTGTGTTTGGTGGATGACTATATTCTTGTGTGTTTGTATAACATCCATCCGTCCATTATCTGACACGCTTGTCCCAATTGGGGTCGCAAGGGGTGCTGGTGCCTATCTCCAGCTATCAAGGGGCGAGAGTTGGGGTACACCCTGGACAGGTCGCCAGTCCATTGCAGGTGTTTGTATAACATGCCCTTTCAAAACTACTGCATAGCTTTATGCTTAATCTTTCTGCTGCCTTATTTGCTCTTCATGTTTTTGTTTGTTCTATAACTAAAATCTGAGGCCTTCACAGAAGAGGTATTCAGTTTCAGATAATAATAACAGATCTGCTATTGTTTTTGCAAGGAGTACCATCCTTACAATTATACATCAATGATCCAGCATCCTAATGAACAAAGTGACATTTTATGTCTTGGTTATTTAGAAATAAATTAAAAAAGAAAATGTATTACCTAAAGTTAGTTAATTTTTACAAAGGTATTGACTTTTTTAACTGGACTTAGCACCATTGAGATAGACAGGTCATTGGAGACAACAGTTGGTCCTGGAGATGATGAAACAGCTCTGGGTCCAGAGATTTTAGATGGATCTGGCCTGCCTATCCCCAACCCTCCGCCAGCAGCCAATTCACAGCTTTCTGGACCAAAGAGAAGTTGCTCCCTGCCCATTTGACCTTATAAGGTGCGGATGTGAGTGTGCAGAGACGTTTTGGCATGGATGAAGGGTTATAAGGCTGTGCCCATTATCAGCGCCCTCTGGCCTTGTTGGGCAAGTCATCCAAGGATAGACCTCAGCTCTGCCAGACTTCAAACACTGCCAGCCCCTCTAATGCCACATGGTTTCAGAAAACCTTTGCTGGCCTCAGTAACAGTTTATCTTTTTCTGCTATGTATACTCAAAGATTGTTGTTTTTTTCACTAAAAGAAATAAGTTTTTAAATAATGCACGAATGCCGTGGAGCTGAATATAGCTGTGTGCTGAGGGCAGAGTTCACTCAGTCACCCTCCACCTAACACAGACGTACCTTTCGTCCTTGACTTTCACTCTTTGGCCAGGGGCTTTTCTGGCCGGAGCGGACGGATCGGAAGTGCTGGAGGAGACACAGGATGAGGGCAGACAAAGAAGTAAACTCTGTGCCATGTCCTTGAATGAAGCAGAGATGTGGTAATAGACAATAGGCACCTTGCTATTAGAGCAAGTCAACTTTTTATGCTCTGTTTTTGTCCTCCAGTTGTGTCTGGTCCCTTTTATTGTATAATTTATAGTTAGACATTCTCATCCCACAGTCTCAATCCACCCTTTGGCTACACAGTGACAACCAGAAAACAGGAGAATAACTCTAGGCTGCAGAGAGACAGAAATTGAGATTCATCTTATTGGGAAGGAGAGGAAGAAAAGAGGGAGGAAAAGGCCAGGTTGGAAAAAAAAAAAGGAAACCGGGCAGGGGCAGCTTCAGCGCCGTAGAAAGGAAATGGCTGGCAGCACAAAGGATGGTTCTCCTTCTGGTTTTTAGCCCCATTAATATCTGAGCTCCAGCCTGCATATATCCTCATTCATTATTCATGAACCGGCCAGAAAAGAACGCAAGCAGAGCGAAAGGAGGCAAAGCAAAGGCCAGAGAAAGTTCCAATCTGTCCTGCTTTAAATGACACTGAGTGACAGGGCCTGGGGTTTTATGGCTCGCTCTTCGAATCAGACGCTGCAGTGCAGTAAAAGGTCCATACTGGCCCGTCGTTAATGACCAGCTGGACATATTAGAGGCCACAGCACTCATAAAAGCTCGCCACCATACTGGGTTGCAAATTTCCCCAAACTAACTTATCTCGTTTCTACACAGAAGCACTGTGTGAACACCGCTGCATATGGTGGTAACCTGCGCCCGACCTGAGCCAAAAAGCAGCTTGGGGTATTTTGGGAGCTCCAAATGATACAGCTCTTTACTTGGCAGACACTTCAGGTGATAACAAAATGTGAAAAACAAAAATAACACGGATCCTCCTTAATAATGGTAAGGTTTCGTTGAAGCTTTTATGCAATAAGGAACAATGAAATCACAAATTTCTGTCATTGAAGCTTGTGGACCCAGATTATTATTAAAAACCATTCCTGACGTTGTTTCTAACATAAACATAATGCTTTTTTTTAACGATCCTACAGTGCCTTGCAAAATGATGTTATGTCCCTGGAACTCTTTCAAAAAGCATCATATTAGAAATTTGAGAGTAATCTTATATAGGGTTTTAAAAATAGTTTTCAAAAAAAAAATTTATCTACCAGTACTCCTTTACTGTGATAAAACTTTACTCTGTGAAATTGCTTCAGAAGTCACTTAAATAGTTAATTAATACCCCCGTGGGTATTTTAAACTCACTATAAATCTCAGGTTTGTGAAAAAGCATAGGCAAAAAAACAGTGATGACAAAGGACAACTGCAGAGAAAATAAAGTTATAGAAAAGTAGATCTAGAGTTATAGGAGAATCTCCTGATAAGACAACTGTCAGTTATGCACTCTAAAGATATAAATGAATAGAAGAAGGACAGCCATTAATAAAAGGATGCATAAAAAGTCCTGTCTGCACTCTGCAGTTTGTCACAAGCCATTTTGGAACCAAGGAGCTCGGGTCAGATGAGACCAAAGTAAAACGTATCCGCCTACATGCAAAAAATTATCTGTGAAGTAAAACTATCACTGCACGCATTATGGCAACTCACATCGGGCAGGTTTGTCCCTGCAGCAGGATATGAAAGCTGGTTGGAGATGACAGGAAGATGGAAGATGTTTAAATCTTGTAAATCTGTAGTTTCAGACTGAGCTTCTGCAGATAGAAATGCATTAGGGAGTCACTGAGGTTAAATACATGAAATGCTAAAGCTTGCTATATAAAATCTCTTGAGATGAAACCTGTTGTAATCAGCAACATATAAACATGAAACATAAAAACAAATTTATAAATTATGTTATTCTGTCAGAACATGCAAAGAAAAAGGGGAGTGCAACAATTATAACTAGTTCAGTCCCTTCAGATTAAAGCAGAGACTCATTTTATTTAAAATTTTCTAATAAAAACATATATTTTCGATGTATTTTCATCTAAAAAATATTAAAACACATAATAAACTATTCACACACTTATTAGACATCTTTCCTAACATATAAACTGATAACTGGTACAGTTATCCAGTTTTGTTCAATTTTAATGTGTTGTGATTGTAACAAATTTGAAAAGATTATGGGTTAAAAAAATATACGACAAGACAAAAAGAAAAGCAAATATTTCATAAGGGCAGTCTATGAATAATAAAATTGTTTCTGTCTCTTTGTGCTTGAAGATGTTTGAGCTGTATTGGGTTTGATGCAAAGTCACATCAGTGATAACCGCCGTCCCTCAGGCACTGATGTTGCTAAAGTACAGCACATACCTTCCATCATGACTGTTCTGAGATTAGTGAACAAAACTGAAAACAAGCCCTCAATGAGGGCGTTACACCAAAACAGAATTTTTAAGCAGGATGTACAGTAAGCATTTTGCAGAGGACTCAAAAATATTTTAGCATCTCATGGGGTGCCTAGCTCGTATGCCTTCACTCTGTGTGTGTGAATGTGTGTGTGTTTTCCTGAAGTCTCAGAAATGGTAATGACCCTAACCCCAATGCAGGGGAGACTTAACAGTTCGTATTGACTTTGTGAACATTTACCATCGAGAATTCAGACTATTCAATTCTATTTCAACTGAGGGCTGCAGACAGAGAGGAAGGAAGTCCCCAGGCTCCATGTTGCTCAAGCACAAACACACACTTGTACACAACCTGTGCACACACTCAGACTGCACACCGTATGTGCTATTCTCCAGTGATATCGACTCAATCGGATTTAACCCCTCTCTGGCGAACAGAGACAAATGCTCTCAACATAACAAAGGCTGTGTGTTTGAGTGCGGTTTTGCGTGCACTTGTGTGCTGTTTGGATGGTTTCTCAATATTTGTGGATCTTTGAACAATTACCACACCAGGGGGATCCAATGGCATTTCAATTTTAATAAATCAAAAATATTATTAAGGCGTGTTTGACTATATTTACACTCTTTAAAGCAAGCTCCTTATTTGATAATCAGAATTTTAAGCAGGGGAAAATCAATTTAATGCAAAATTAAGATCACTAAATCATGTGTATCATCAAAATATACTCAACAATTTATTAGTTAAATTTAGTCTCACTCAGACTGATCAAGCTAGATAAAAAGCTATGCTTTTGCTTTTAGAATTTTCCTGGAGAATTAAAGGAAAACAGAGATTGGAGTTTTAATATAACAGTTGTAATTTCAGAATTATTTCAGTTTGAAGTCATTATCATAACTTATGTATGAAATTATGTTCCCTTTTAACCATTTTTGCTGTACATTTAACATTTTTGTGTTGCTTTATTGTAAACATTAACAGATTAGGTGTACTGCTGTTAAGTTTTTTGGAAACAGATTTTTCTGGAGTTATTGTTTGGGCATCTTTCACATTTATTTCCATTTCCCAGATTTCATACTTTAATATTTAAATAAGTGACCAATGATAATATTGCATGATAAAATATATCATTCAGATCATTCCCAAGAAAAAAAAAAAATCAGGAATTGCTTTACTAAAGTGAATTGCTTGTGCTACTTATGCAAGAACACTTTGAGCCAAGCGAAGCTAGTTCAGCTTGCACATTTTTTATTTAATTATTTTTGCAAGGTCACTTACCCAAAGAAATTGAAAAATAGTAATTAATGTGTAAGGGGTAGGTCTTCTTCTCTGCAGTAAAATAAGATGCAGGTATTTTTCTAAATGTGTATCTCAACATTACGTTCCTATTCATTTCTTTCCTGCTTTGCATCTTTTAGAGAAATTTGTCCTTGTCTGAAATGTCACCCATGTCCATGCAAGATAATTTCTACAAAGATGTCCTACACCCCCTTCAGCCCACCACCCACATCATTTATACATGTGAGCATTAGGCCTTGTCACAGTCTCTCAGTCAGGCCGTGTATCAGTCCGGGTCATAGATTCTCATTAAACGAGTGGATCCCCAGTCCCTGACACTTAGGCCATCACATGCCCGCCCAGCCATCCCTCAGCCACTGACCATTTATTGAATCGAACTTGACAGATAGTGGCTGAAAAGCGTATTTTTGTTTATACATTTAAATATGAGCTTGGAACTGAGGCTGGCATTTCCGCTTCAGAAAAAGTAGCTCTCATCTCATTCCATAGTTTAAAAAATTCCCATGTGTAAAACATTTCTCATTGTTTTCCCGCTTACTGTAAGTTGAGTGGAAGGCAGGCTAATCAGCTTAAGCAGTGGTCAAACCCGGTCAGCAGATAGCAAGCTTTGTGTGTTCACTAGATAAGAGGCGCTACTCCTTAAAGGCCCGGATCACTGCCTCGTTAGTGCTGGGTCAGTGAACTGCCGTGCAGATTTTTAAATGGCCACTCAAAGCCCCAAAAGTAGATCTGTCTATGCATGCATTTGAGACTACTAATACCCTTGTCTCTCTGTACTTTTTCGCTGATTGGAGCTCTGTTATAATTTTCAAACATCCCATTTGGAATATCTCCTCAGAAGAGTCATGTTTAACAGAGATGCTTTCATACCTGCAAATTTTGTTGTTTTGTAGAGTTGATTGTTTTCCATCATTAGGGATGTGCAAATGCATGACTGAAATACAAGGAAACAACCGCAACACATTTAATGCTGCTGAATAGAGGAGTCCTCACACTTGTCCAGCTCCTTGACCCCATGTTTTTTTTCTGTTCACACAAATATTTCGAGCCCCTGACCCCTGCAATGTGGAAGCAGCGAGGGCTGCACTGGGCTGGTGCTGGATTGACAGGCAGTTCATGTCTCCGCAGAGAGAAAAAGCCAGTCAGAGTGCAGAGAGTTTCTGTGTGCGTGTGTGTGAGTGAGCGCACAGTGCAGGCCCGGTGTGGTAGCAGAAAGCAGAATCTCTTGGGAGGACCGGATGTTGGGTCAGCACGAGAGAAAAACAAGAGCGGAGAAGGAGAAAGTGTGGGGGGATGCACATGGAAGACCTGAATCTGTTAGTGTGTGTGTATGTGTGTTTGTAAGTGAAATGTAAAAAATAGATACATCCTCCACCTCGTGCTGTATCAGGCATTTGTCTGGCATGTGGGAATCTCTACTACAGCAACATACAAACAAATAGCATATGTATGTATGTGAGAGGAATCTGCTGTAGATTTTATTCCCAGTGTGGTGTACATAATTTTTTGATATTATACATCAACATTTAATAGCAGCAGTATAAGGCGGGAGCCTGCCCATTCTCCTCCTCCTCTTCAATGAACCTGATCTGTCACCTCGCAGGGGGTAGAAGGAATGTCACGAAGGAGGTATGTCTTTCTTCATCGTATCCATCCACATAGTATTTTAATTGGGTTTTCTCCACTCTTCAGAAAAAAAAGAGGTAATAAAGGTGAGAGGGGGATGAATCAAGAGGGGGGGAGGAAAGGTTGGAGATGTGCACTCTGGGTTTCCATCTTCGCCTAGCCAAGTATGCCAGCTCATCACCGTGGACCACATGGACTTCAGCCCTGCCTTTGTCGCATTGTTTGGTGCTGTTTGTATTGAACCTTTGTAAACGGTGCAGCTGACATTTTTTCCATGTTGGTTAAGGCTGCCTCATAGAAACATAACAATGCTGGGCCACCAGATCGTCTCCCGGTGACAGTCAAACATTTCCTCAGCAATGGGCCGAGTGATCAAGTCTGGGAGATGGGATGGAGAATGTTTTGCAATTGAAAAAGCCAAAAACAAGAAGAGTGGATTTGTGTGTGTCTGTATCCTGAGTGTGTGTGTGCACCTATAAATATGGGAGTGAGCGTGCATGTGCGTGAGTGCGTGCGTAGTATGTTGATGGTTGATGTACAGGCCTGGAGGGCAAACGCTTGAGGCTGCTCTCGTTAAGAACCTGTCAGTCATCTGCAGAGAGGAACCAAAAAGAGTCCAAATCGCAACACTGAGCCTGTGTGTGTAGATTGTTTGTGTGTATGAAATGCATTCAGCTGCTCGCCTCCCCCCCTGAAAAAAAAAGAAGAAAAAAAAAAAACAAGTCAGAAGAGAGATATGTATGAAAAGAGGAACAGTAGTTGTGCAACATTAGGCCACACTGCCCTCCAGTGGTTTTTTAGTTGCCTCACCACAAGACAACGCAGATGGGTTGTGAAACTAAGAAGATGGAAGCAGACTTTGTTGGTGTAATCAACTCAACATGAGGCCCGCTGCCGCCCTGAGCAGATTTGAGAACTAGAATTACCGTAAAATATTCCTCTCAAGTTTGATAGGCGTCGCTTGGTGGGTGGTGTACTCAGTCAAAAGGGTGTAGAAAGAAAACTAGAGAGTGCCACAGTGTGCAAAGACTGAGCGAACTAAAGAGAGCAGACAGGAAGGAGAAAGGGGAAGTGTAAAAGAGGCTGTTCTGACAATGATCTGAAACTCTACACACAGTCCTACTGAAGTCTCGCTGTCATTTAACTCCTCTAGCGGCAAAACGGAAGATCAGCCAAGTTAAAATTTTTTGAGTTAACAATTTAATCTGTCAAGTGTCCTTAACCTACGGTAAGCTTTGTGTTTAAACTTCAAACAAAGCAAACAGCATTAATGGTGTCTTTATGTTTTTTTTTTACTTGAGTCAGTGTGTTTTGGCGGCCAGAAAGCATTTACGTCATAACCTAACTCAACCACTATTACAGGCCCATCCGTTTTTTGGTTTCTTGTTTCTTAGCCTTAATTCAAGGAATAGCTCTTTTTAGCATATGTGCTTAATGGCCCCTTTATTCCTATACAGCTTCCTAGAATCAGGTTTGACCCTTGTTCAATCAGAACTGATTTTGATCTTTGAGGCAAAGAGTTGCACTTATAATGATCCCTGTGCATTTTAAATTATCCAGGATTACAATAAATATATAGATTTTTGACTATATTATTTCAAGGTCTTAATCTAAATTCAGTACTATATTCTACCTTCACAAATGACTGCAGTTTCAAACGTTCTCATCCTTAGACATACTGGTTATAACCACTCAACAGCAACTCAATCATTATTGACTGAATTATTTGTGCTTGAGACAGAATAATATATATACAGTATATACTGAAGGGGTCACTGGTCTAACACTTAAAACACTACTCACCTAAAAGCACAATAGATTTCATCCCTAATTTCTTTATACAATTAAGAATCTATGGTTTTGTTCATTGTCATGATTAATCCAGAACAGCTTCTTAGATCAATACCTCAGATTTTTGTCTGAAGGTCGAAGAATGAATCACATGTAGAAAACACACACCACAGGAAAGCATGGAGATGGCTCAGTGATGCTTTGGGAATGCTCTGCTTCTCCTGACACTAAAAAATTTGGACAATGTGGAGGGCAAGATAAGTCTTTTTGAATATGAGGAACTTTTTGAAGAGAATATCATGCAGTGTTTGAGTAAGCTAATGCAATGGCCATCACTTGACCTTAAAATCAGACACTGAAATTAATCCTGCCTCTTTGGTTATATTCACACTTCAGGCCTTGATGTTAAATTCAGATTTTTTTTTGCGAAATCTGATTTTTTTTTATGTTGCCGTGCATATTTCCAGATATATGTGAGTTGTATGTGATCTCCTGTGTGAACTGCAGTCAACGCAAGTGTCCTGCACGCACAGTAGAGGACGCAATGATGTCACATGCCAGCATGCTCTTTTTTTCCG
>NW_015150858.1:732551-738869 GCF_000732505.1 Cyprinodon variegatus
TGTTCTGCTGGGCTAATTAGAGTAAACTGATACACCTTGCCACTCTGCCAATCACCCTCATGCCTCCCAGCTGTTACTCAACTTATTTTGAGAAACAACTATCTTTCTCTATTCTCCCAATCTGCAGAATTTGTTAATGTTAGCTAATGTCATGCTCTCACGGCTTCTTCTTCGAGTCAACAAGTCGATACAATCAACTGGTTTTCCATAGATAGAAATCTATGAATCAATTTGACTGTATGATCTGGTTGAATTGTCTCTGTAAAGCGCCTTGAGATGACATTTGTTGTGAATCAGCACTATAAAAATGAACGGAATTAAATTGAATTTATATCTGCCTCTTTCATTTATTTCCTGCTAGTAAGTCACCTCCTCCTTTCCCATAAGAGGGCAATTCCAAAGTTCAGTATGTCCCGCCAACCTTTCTGAGTCCCTGTGTTCCTGTGCTCGGCCTCCCATCACTGGATTCTCATCGGCTTTTTACATTGGTCACTTTCTGTAATTGTTCTGTTTCAGCCTGCTGGCTATCATCCAGTCTGTGAAAACCCTGCTTCAAGCCCGTCAGCCACCATCCACCTGCTGAAAGCATGCTTCCTGCCTGTTATCCATCATCCACCAGCTATAACCCTGCATCTGCTTGTTGCCAACTCATTCTACCCTGATCTGCTGCCTTAAAACTACCATTACTCTACCTGTTTGCATTCCTCAGCATTTTACAAGCTTTCAATATATCTATTAACTGCATCCAGTGTCTGTTTGAATATCAGGTTCTCATGTTTCTCATTAAAAACTGAATTTTAAACCTCATACTTAAGCTTAATTTCATTAATCATAGTTATCAGAAGTGTGGACTTGAGCAAAAGTCACATTCTAGTCATGAATGTAATGACTAGAATGTGAAAAAAAGTACCAGAGATTTGTGACTTGACAAGGACTTGTACACTAATGACTTTGGACTTGAATTTGAATTGAGCCTGTTTCCTTGAAGAGACCTCGTATTTTAGCCAAAATGGAAAGTTTGAAACACATTTTATTTAGAAATTGCGCACCATAAATATTTCACTCATCCCATATAAATGACCTCAAACCATCTCTCTGTTTTTCCACACACTGTACAGTATGTACATGATTGAGAGGTACAGCACAGTCTATGGGCTCTATGACCTCAGTAGCCAGCCAGACACACCTGGATTAATCAGTCCATCCAGTTATGAAAGGCTGGATGGTTCGGGAAGTAGAGGAGTTGTGCATAGAGCCCATTATATTAACCAGTTTTAATTTTCTTATAATAATAAAAGACAAATATTTATCTAAGACTTGACTCTGGATTTATGGATAGAGAATTTAGGGTTACTATAAACTTGGTTCCCACACCGACTTTAGATCCTTCTTCTTGTAACGTGGGCTAACACTGCCAAGAGGTGAAATTGTGTAATAAATAATGTTTTAGCTGTGAAAAGATTGATTTTATTATGAAGAGTCTGTAGATTTATTAGGAGAACATTCATCACATAAATCTCTTGCTCCACCACAACAAATTCGTTTGGATTGAGATCTGGTGACTACACACACCACCGGAGCACAGTTATGTGCCAGGAACCAGTTTGAGATTATCTGGACTTCATAAAATGACCAGCATAAAAACTGAGGCATTTAAACGATGCTCAGTTGATCATTAGCAACACAAAGTGCGGTTATACAAAAATAGCTAATACCATTGTGCTACCACCATAGCCTCAGCTGTTGAAATGAGACAGTAAGGATTTCTTATATGTTGATTTGAACCCTACCATCTGGTTGTCACAGCTGATATCTAATCTTATGAGTTCAGGAAAGGCTTTTCCAACCTGCTGTTACCTAATTATAGGAGGCCTGTTTGAATTGCACTCTGGTGGTTTCCTGTTCTTGGCTAAACAGGGTTGGACCTGCCCAGTGAGGTCTTCTAATAATATTGTTGTCTATACAAGGTTTGACGTGCTGTGTGTTCAGATATGGTATCCCTTTTACATTTACTGTAACCAATGGCTACCGTTAAAACTGTTCCTCGGCTTGTGTCACAAACCTCTCTGTGGTTAGAGTCACTCTGTGACTTTAACAAGACATTGCCTCCACACACTGGCTGTTCAATCTTTCCTCCTTTGGACCATTCTAAGTAAATCCCAGAGATGGCTGTGAATGAGATCCCTATTAGATTAGTGTTTTCTAAAATGCTCAGAACAACACATTTTAGTGCAACAGCTATGCATCATTAGATGACTTTTACACCCCCTTCTTTGCCATTCTGATGCTTGGTTTCACTCTTTGCAAGTTATCCCCACTGTCTTTAGACAACTAAATGGATTGATTTATTTGACTTACTCAAGTCTCAAATCTAAGTCAGTTATACTTTCTTAATGTATTAAATCCCTTTATTTGAGCTTCCCCTCACTGAAATGACACAATTAGCCAATGGAATAAGATTTTTTTCTGATTGAAATAAGAAAAAGGAAACCCCACTGACTTATTTCAAGTGTTTAATATGTAATTACCTTATTTTAAGAGCAACAATGTTCATTCCACTGGCGGAGCATCTGATTGACTTGCTCAAACTGAGCACAAACACACTTATTTTAAGAAATGTTGGCTAAAATGTAAGAATAAAATCTTTCCCAAGACTGACTTATTTAACATAAAGTTTATTTATTCTCTTTTTTAGTGTGTCTGAATCCGTCAGCAGATTTTAAAACTCTGCAGCAGTTATGAAACTCACTGGTGCAATATAAAAAATGCATTGCATCAGCAAACGTAATGTAATGGTATAATTATTTGTTTTGACTATCTATACATCAGGAGAAATCACACTGTGTTCTCATTGATATACCAGCTTTGGAAGATAACCACTGGCTTTTATTTTACACAAATCTGATAACATGTGCATCATCTTCCAGCAGCATCCCTTATACCCAACAAAGTTATCTGTCAGTGACATTTCAAGAAGTAAGAACAGCAGGCAGAGCTAGCTCTGACGTTTGAAAGTCTTAACCCACTTTAAAAGTGTGGGTGCACCTTGCAAGGAGAGGAGGAAAATCTTAAGTGCATCAGTGTGCAGTGCACACACACATGCATTGCATGCAATCTTTTTTTATCTCACCACCGTGTGGTCGCAGCTGTGACTACAGAGAGGAACATACAGAACAAGTTTCAATAGGTAGTCTCTGGGCTTCTTCCTCCAAAGATTTAAGGCTGTTTATTGGACGAAAAAATAAATCTAAGACAGGAAGAGGGGAAAAGAGAGAGGACCATAGAGAATAAGCTTTAAGAGAGAGGAAGTCTGATTAAAAAAAGTCTTTAGTCAACCATGCAAGATGATAAAAACTGAAGTAAAAAAAAAAAAAAAAAATTGGGGAAGCTGTGACACCATTTCTCATCTAAACCACGCCTTCCTTCTCAACCCCTACATAAACATAAAAAAAAAAAAAAAAAAATTGGGGAAGCTGTGACACCATTTCTCATCTAAACCACGCCTTCCTTCTCAACCCCTACATAAACATCCAGAGCTTAGAATAGAAAACAGAGGCAACTTTTAATGTTAACACCAACAATCATGTTGATTCCCGCTTTACTGGGCCCAGTAAAACCCTGCTGAGTGTTGCTGGTTTCCATTCTGCATGTGTCCAATTTACTGGCTGATTAAAAGAAATTGGATTTGAGAAATTTAGACCATTTTAACACACTCAGCACCTGTAATCCCCTAGGACTGAATTTGATCAAGATCAGTGTTTCCCCCTGAAAACTCTTCAAACAAAGTGACTGTTGAGTGGGAGGTACGACAACTTCAAGTTCCTTTTCATTTTGCAGCTGTGCAGGTTTCCCTCTGATGTGCATGAGCATAGAGGCTTATGTTTACTGGGCATATCCAATTATGTTTAACATAAAAAAGACTAAATATGTTAGTAAATCAAAAAGGAAAAAAAAGTGGGTAATTTATGTTCATTAAAAAAAATGTTGGAGCTCAAGAATTTACATGATGAAAACACATAAGATGGCTACAATACCCACACCCTTTCATGTTCCAGTTTTGGTTAAAAAAAATAAAAGTAAATGACAAAAAAGAAAATTGTTCAGTTTTTTTGATATAAGTACTGCATTAATGCAGAGTGAACAAAGACTGAGCATTTTAAATTTAGCATCTGGTCAAATTTGTGGTCTGGTTTGCTGGGTTACAGACGAGCTTAAACAGGGGTTACATCATAGAGTTTTAAAGCTCTTCTTCGGAAGAACCTTATTGCTCCACTTGGTTCTCAGGCTTTTCATTGTTGCTTTGCTGTTGGATAAGATTGATCTTGATAACTCTATCAAATTAAAGAAAAAGATAAATGCTTTGATAAAACCAGGTTTTTACAAGTCAGAAAACATGTTAAGGAGAAGATGCAGTACTTAGAAAAGGTTATCAATGCTTTTATCATGCGTTGTCTAGACTAATGTTAATATCTGTATGTTGTCTAGAACAAGTTCTGCATCTTTTACATTTGATGTGATCCTAATACTGTAACTCCAGTCATGTCACATAATGATTTGATATTTTAAAGCTTTTAATATTCAGGTTATGTGATTCTTATCTTTCCAACATCCCCACTCTACCTAGGGTACTTACTCAGTGAGCTAATTTCTCTTTATCATTATACAATAAATTCTAAAAATAAAGGTGTTTATTGTTCTGTATAACTGCCACAAATCGCATCATACACTTTTGCACCGCTTATCTTTATTTGGTCTAATTTGTCATATTCCATGAGGTGTTAATTCCCCGAATTTGGAAAACAATTTAAAATGAATGGAAATTAAACTCATAACATAATTTTTGGATTAAATATTTTGAATTTTAAACATATTGAGAAATATTAAATATTTTTCTGATTATTTGATTATATGATTTATGTATCCACAAGACAGAGCAACACAATAAGTTTTAAATATTAGCTTAAATTAATATACAGTAAATTAAATTATACTCACTGAAATCCACTTAAAAATAAAAAACAGCCCTAAAATGTTATTAGGCAATCAAACAGATATGACACTAACCCCATCAGACATATTTTTATTCTAGAGGGGTGAATATGGCCTTGTCTTTACAAGTACCTCCATTACATGTCAGCTGTTGGTCCAAAGTAGTCTGCTATCAGATTCCAAAACACTGAGGGAGACTGTTTCATTTTGCAGCAGTGCAGTGTTGCCAGTGGCCTTCAGGGATGCTAAACATGGAAGTTACATGTCTGTTGCCTCCAGTGGTTAAAAGTTACACAGTGTTGGTTTAAGCACATGGATACCAAGGGATTTGCTTCCTTCCAGAGCTTAAACACATGTTTATTTAAAGCACTGTCAGGATAAAACAATGAAAATAAAAAAATATATATACATGTATAAAAACATGAATAAACATTACATCCCACTGAGTTAAGTTTACATGAAAACCTTGTACATTCAGAAGGTTTAATTTATACCTACATTAATTGTTTAAAATGTCCAGAATATTAGATTTTCTACAGTGGTACTAAAAATCTTTACCCAATACCCAAAGGTTTTTATTCACTTGTTAACTACTATAAGCAGCATAACAGGAAGTGGGAAACCCAGAAAGCAAAGCCAGGGTGTGAACAGATCTTAACTGGGATTCCCAGTATGCCACCACTGGGTTAGCAGGTAGACCGGCCTCTCAACTGAGCTTTGCCATGTCGTAACAGCATAATTAAAAGTAGGATCATCATCTTGATGAGCTGACTATATATGAAGTTATGATGTGTGCTTTATATTGACAAAATAAATACAATAAAATGAAAGACATTTAGGGTGCTGTTGAAGAGGAAAGTGAACTGAGCACCTCCACTTATTTTTGTGACCGATTGAAGGTATCAAGTTGACATTGTACACTCATGTTTCCCAAATCCTGCTGCTCCTGGTAGAACAAAGAACTGCAGAATACCTTGCAGAATTCACCCCAGCCCCTTCAACAATCCTTAGATATCTTCAGTTGCCACACTTTGAGTGACCGAAGCCCCAGGAAAGTAAAATCACTCAGGTAAATTTGTATGGAAACTAGGTTTGAAAAAAAAAATTGTCTGATTGATCATGATTTACCAATTATTTAAATAATAGTCAAGTAATTTAGTAATCGATTTATCGCTAGCTGGAGTATAGAGACTCTAAAACATGCCTTTTACTTGTCAGAACAACCTACTTAGAGAAGTAACTATGCCAAAATTGTAATTTGCATTCAACATAAAAACACTTTTTCATCTTTCAATATGCTCTACCAAGAACTCCTCAAGTAGATTAATT
>NW_015150858.1:739840-747295 GCF_000732505.1 Cyprinodon variegatus
GAGACCTGAAGAAGTGATTATTGCACTGTTTTTCCCAGTTTTACGTCCGTCCGCGTCTGCCAGCGCATGCGCACTGATCGGGTTTTTTGAGGAAAAACGTCCAAAACGTACGAAATAGTGTGCATAACTTTTCGTACGATTTCATGCGAACTGATAATGAGAATATGTTGAATGAGTAGAAGTCAGAAGAAGGAAGAAAAATAAGTAATGGAGTAAAATATAGATACCTAAAAAGTGTACTTAAGTACAAAGTATTTGTACTTGACACTTCTGGAAAAATAATGGTTAGTTGCAGCCCTAATGGAAACACTGCCCAGTCTTTGAAAAGTCTCTGGCTTTTGAAGGGCAATGGTAAAAGGTAAATCTTCCTCTCTTAATTGGACTTAAGTAACTATAGTTAACATGCCAGAACAGCAAAAACCCGTCCATCCCCCCACATACACACATCCATCCATCCATCCTTTTATATAGCTATATATAATCTGTTATAAGGGGAGTTTATCTGGTAGACCTACACGGATGTTTTGAAGAGCATTACTCAGCATTAAACTGCATATTTTGCCTTCCCACAGGAACTTTCATTCAAGAAAAAAGTGTTTGCGGGGAACATGTGACGCAGATGAGGACTCTATCCATTAACTGGGTCATTTTTACTATTTCTTAATCCTCTTTTGCATTTTTTTTTTTTAAGATCGAGAAAAATTAAACTGGAAAACAGGAAAATGGGTCAATGGGTGAATTCATTTGGGGAACTTTTTCATGCTAAGTATGTGTTTGAGATGCTAATGAAGGAAGTCTTGTGTCAGTAACATCTATTTCTGTGATAATAAGAAGCTTACGCGGAAGTATGATGCATCGGTATTGTAGGAGGGAGATGTGGGTGGAAGGACTGGTTCTTATTTATACTTTTTCAGTTTTGTGTATTTAAAACACAAAGAAAGACATTGTTTTCACTAAAAGGTGATAATGTGGAAATGCGTACATTTCAGTCCAAACTGCGTCAATAGGTGATGATCGCTTTCTTTTTCTAGTGGCTGTTCTACTGATATCCTGACTAAGAATCTAAACAAGACAATTATGCGACAGAAAGCCGAGCATCGACACTGACATATTTTGCAAATATACAGTTTAGCTTGTATGGAAATTTTTAACAAGGTTAACAACAATGTCTCCAAAATAAAAATGAAAAAGAATGAATAAAAGAAATAAAGGGTATGCAAGGTGAAAATACAAAAAAAGTTTTTTGGTTTCTGTAGAATGTCTTCCAAAAGTGTTTATATGTTGTAAATGTGTCAGTTCTTTGTACCTTACAAAGTCCAGTATATTTTACTGGGGTTTTATTTAATGGACCAACACTATAACAAGTGATTGTGAAGTGGAAAAAAAAAGAAAAGGGAAAAGGTTTGCAACAGTTTTTTCAAGGAAAGATTTGAACGATGAGTTTACTTTTTTCATCTTTTTTTTCTCCTTAGTGGAATTTAATGAGAGCAGCCATAGCAAAAATTGAATATTTAAGATTAGAATATACGTTAGTGTTAGAAAGAACCTTACTTACAATAATTTCTAAGTCCTACAAATTGCTTCTAGGTGCTCTCTACCCATGCAGTTAAAAAAGGGTTAATTAGGCCCAAAAAGAAACAGAAAGCATTTCAGCTTCCAGACCAGACATAACTGTGACGAATCAGAGTACTTCTGCAAAGTACTGTAAATGTACAATTTTCTCACTAAATACAGAAGAAACTTTTGCTGCTGTTGTTTAAAGCTTACAGAAACTGGGGAATGGAGAAACTTTTTAATCAGTCTGGCATGTATCAGATTACAAACTATATATTTTTTTTAGATTTGAAGTAGCTTCGTTTCAGAGAAGAAAGGAATGCCTCTAATATTAAAGTAATAAATAAGTGTTGGAGAAAATGTATATACCTTTCCAAAACTAGTCAACGATTTCTTTATGTGAGTGATTAGATTCAAAATAACTAGAAAACCAAATTTCTATCATATAACTGATTTATGTTATTGCACAACAATTTACAATAGCTTGGTGATCTCTTGTTTAGAATAGCAAAATTAGATTTTTAAATGTTAGTTTTTCTTTTGTATTATATCATCACACTAGCAACAGGCTCTGTGAATAAGGTTTGCTGCTGTTAAGCGGTATAATAAACTTAATCGACTTTCATTTCCATTGGTCAGGTTTATTAAGAATGTTTATATGTCCCATGGATGTTTGAGCTGTATACACAGTTTATAAACGCAGTCTGTTTCATTGTATCATAAAGACTTGTTAGGTCCTTTTTTAAATCTGCAAGATTATGTTTGCAAGAGAAACTGGGAAGCGAATAAAAGTATAAACTGTCATTAAAATACGTGATGCAAGGAAGAGCATGGGTGAAAAAAATCTAGATACAAAATACCGAGAACAATATAATATAAAACTGGAAACAAGGGAAAAAACAAAACAATGTATTATCTCTGAGCCCACAGCTCCACCTCTGCACCACCAGAAAACCACAAGCAACCCAAAAGCTCAGTGCAAAGGCTGGTGAACAGTTATGTTGCACTCACACTTAGCTCACATTGAGCAACAAAGAAGCGTCTACTGCTTCATCTTTGATGCTTGTCCACATTAAGGTCAAAGGCATCAGCAAAGTGCGTCGTAAAGGGTCTGATGCATGTTGGGTGGAGCAACCCTCTTTTCTTTACCCGTATATTGTACAATAGTAGTAGAGCAGATTGAAAGAGTGGCTTGGCTTTATTTACTAGATAAAGCTAGAGAACGCTGGCAGACCCTCTCTCGAATCGGTTGTTGTGGTGCGTCAAGCAGCAAAAGTTCAGATTTTACGATAAAGCACTTGAAGTGTTTCATCACTCTGAAGTGTTTCTTAACCAAGAACTAGTGTTATTATTCAAAAACTAAAATCATGCTGAGGTCACCATCAGACTGAAATAATCCACTGTAATGTGTTTCATCTGACATGGACCATAACAAACAATGAATGTTGTCAGTAAAAAGCTAAAACAGTTGTTCTAACACAGCAGAAGAAAGTTAAATACATTACCAGACATGTTGGTTGAAGAGTTTGACTGAATTGATTAAATTTGAAGGTGGTAGATGGAGATGTGAGTGCAAGAAAGAGGGAGCTTCTGAGGTCACAGTAGATAAAACTGCTGAGGTGCTTGGAGGTTGTGTGGCAGCAGGTTGTGTAGAAGCTGTCCCAGTGAGTGGAGGTGAGGTGGTGGAAAAATATGAACATCACTAGAGATGATTTTATTGGCTAAGGCATCTTTATCTGTATTGCTAAATACAACAATTACAGTTGGATTGAGATTGTTAGAATGTCGATAATAATGTGCTTCATTAATAGAAAATAGGTTAAAGTCATAATATATATCTTTACCAGACCAAAAAAGTTTTTCACTGGTAACAAACCAACCTGTCATCTGTTTCTAACCATCCCAGCCCAAACTAAAGGTTAACCTACACAACCTTATTTCTAAAAACTGAGGCAGGTTTATCTACAATGCATCATTTATACACAAGGCAGCTTGTGTAGCTTATTGGGACATCAAAGGACACCCAGAGAGAAAATAAGAAAGCATTGACACTGATGCTTTGCATCAACAAAGGTTTCATTCTTTTCAATATTAGTTTATTTGATCAAAACCAAATGTTTATTTAGTCCTGATTTAAATTAAATGACACATCTACACATTTCACGTTTCTACCAATCTCAGGTTTTCTGTTTCTCCTCTTTTAGCTCTGTTCCTGGAGAGAAGAAGTCGGCAGATCTCTGAAGACCTGAGGGGTCTGCATGGTTCATATTAGAAAAGCAATTGAGTGATGTATCTCAGTGAAAGATCATTTAGTTTTCTATGAACCAAAAGTATTAAAATACATTTTTTGACAAACTGGACACCAGAGCAGTGATCAGAACACTTGGACAAGCAGGATTTGTGGATACAATTTAAAGGCACTGCCTAATAACAGTCTCCTATTTGTAAGAAAAATCTGAATCTTTCTCTCTTTTTATATTACCCGTCTCTGTCTTAAAAAAAGGACCCCTACACTGAAGCAAACTGCTTCTGTGTGTGTCACTAAGGAACATCACAGAAAATCAAATCAGCCAGAATATCACAACCTTCTACTTAGGTCACCATCTATTTATACAAGTATTAATTTCAATGTGAATGTCCAGCAAGTTAATTGTTCTAGAAGAGGATGCATAACATGTCCCTAAGAACTTTAGTGCTAACTATACACACATTGAAACAGATTCTGGGCTGAATCGATACCATTACCCCAAAAGAAACAAACAGAGGCACGATTATAGTGTGAACATCAGGACCATTATTACTTGTTTCGGGGGGGAAGGATTAGTACAACTATATGTACTATTTAAAAAGATCTTTAAATTACCTTGTTTTAATGAGAGTATAACACTAAGGCAGTTATACAGATTGGATATTGATTTGGTAAATTATGTAGAGGGTCAGGTGTTTTGTCTTAATAAGATTAACAACGTGTCCAGTAGCGGCATGATACTGAGACCATCCAAAAAATATTTATTTACAGCATTTTAGTTCTTATGGTATAGTAGGTACAACAGTCACCACAGGCAGTGCTACTCCACCAGAATGACATATCAATATGTGCCTTTATCAGCTGAAATGTTCGGCTCTGGCGTCTCATTTACAGATACTGTATGATCCACTCTGAGCTGATTTGACAGAAGTAAAAGGATCACTGTTGGTCTACAGAAGGATGTCATTAGAATAATTCACAGAACTGTAGAGCTACACGTTTCAGGATGAAATCCCTCACCTTTGTTTAGGCCCTCCCAAAGTGACAGTTGATCCTGGGTTGCTATCGGTGCATGATTATTTTTTACCTCATGTGGTAAGAGTATGCAAACAGTTCCTGGAGGATGAAGGAATTGATAAGATTGACTGACCTTCACAGTCTCTTGACCTGAGTCTAATAGAGAATATTTGGAAGATCATGTTTAGGACTAGCTGACGCCACCAGGTGCACCTCAGATTGCCTAAGACCTTAATGGGGCTCTAGTTGTTCCATTTTAAGTTACTTCAATGAAATCTAAAGCTATGGTTAGCAATGTTGGTGACGACTACCTTACGTCTCATTTAACTTTAAATATACTTTATTATTGTGGCTTTCAATATAGCATTACAGGTTTAGCAATAATAACCTAACAATTTTTAGCATGTTATTTTTAGCAATACTTACCTCACCAGTTTTGTGAAGACGTGTAGTGAATAATTCCGGCAATGGCCAAACCTGATGAGCGTGCATGCGAAGGAGGAGGGACAGTGATGAATGCATCTGATGTTTTTTTCCATGGCAGGGATTGGTCAGATTTTGTAGAGACTTGCAACTCTAACAGACATCTGATTTTTTTTAATTTTTTTTTTTTTCTGGTTACATAAGGTAATAACCACTATCAGGGTGGAAAGACAATTTCCCTCAATATAACATAATAATAATGTTTCTGAACAGGATAGCAACTTTAGGTTTGACCTAATTGTGTCACAGTGGAGGAGGAGGTTTGGCAGGACCCATATTCATAGACTGGAGCTGAGGTGGTTTCTTGCAAGATTTTAATTAAACAAAAAGTGTAACAGAAGCAAAAATCCAAAACATAAATCTTCAAAATCCAAAAATACTAAAAACCAGGAATACTCACCAGGGGGGCAAAGAAATGATGACAAACCAGCAAATAGTGACTGAACTGGAGGAGACTATATAGGAGAGAGAAACAAAGACCAGGCTAATCAGCAGATTGGGAGCAGGTGTGAACAGAGGCAAGAAAGGAGCTAGGGAAAAGGAGACAAGGAAAACAAGAAATATCTAAATACTCAAATACAATCAAACTAGAACACAAAAATGTAAATAAGACCAATGAAAACTCAGAGATAAAACTTGAACAGAACCAAAACCATGACAAATTGGACTAGACGTCCTTATCAGTTTTTAATTTAGAGTTTTTTAGTAACCTGATTAAACCATTTCCTGGTTAATAATTTTCATCTTTATGAAAAGCTGTGGCATCCTCCTGTTTGCAAATAATAATCCAATCTATAATAGTAATGCTCCTCACATGATTGTTTTACAGTCGTAAAACAATGTTTTAAGGTATTTCAAATGTTTTTGTTGGTTTGTTTTTGACATTTTGGGGACATTCATATAGTTGGTGAAAAAAGCTTTGTCCTTTCTGGAGACTGGTTAGGCGACGCCAGAACCTAGATATGCTTCTCGCAGAGTCACACCTTGGTTATCCTGTCTGTGTGCCGAGGGTCATTGCCATGTTGGAAGACCCAGCCTCAACCCATCCTCAATGGTATAACTGAGGGAAGGAGGTTGTGCCCCTAAAGCTCGCAATACAAGGCCCCGGTCATCCTCTCCTTAATACAGTGCAGTCGCCCTGTCCCATGTGCAGAAAAACACCCCCAAAGCATGATGCTACCACCCCTATGCTTCACAGTAGGGATGGTGTTTTTGAGATGGTATTTATTCTTCTTCCTCAAAACACAGTGGAATTATGACCAAAAAGTTCTATTTTGGTCTCATCTGACCACATGACTTTCTCCCATGACTCCTCTGTATCATCCAAATGGTTATTGGCAAACTTAAGACGGGCCTTGACATGCGCTGGTTTAAACAGGGGAACCTTCCATGCCATGCAGGATTTCAAACCATGATGTCTTTGTGTATTACCAAGAGTAACCTTCGAAACAGCTGTCCCAGCTCTTTTCAGGTCATTGACCGGGTCCTACCATTTTATTCTGGGCTGAACTGTAACCTTTCTTAGGATCATTGAGCAGTGATGGGAGTAACGGCGTTGAAAGTAAAAGCGTTACTAAGGCCATTACCTTTTTTAGTAACGAGTAATCTAGCAAATTACTTTGACTGTAGCTATAACGCAGTTACCATTGCCGACACCCCGTTACTGCACGTTACTCAGATCGCACAATTAATGTATAGTGAGATGTATAGAGATGTATAATGAGATTCCGTCTGTCGTTGGGTAGGTGCATGTTTCTGATGGCGGGTGTTAATGTACAGCACAAACAGAGAGATGGAGAGTGAAGAGGACTCCAGCAGCAAAACAGTGTTTTCCCGAAGGAAATACCGGTGTTACGTCGAGCTGCGTTTCCACATACTGTTTCCCCTGCAACTCCGCACAGCGCAGGCGGAACGATTCACCGCGCAAGCGACAGGAAACACGCATGCTCGCTAAAGGCGCGTAACAGCCACCCTGTGCTCGCGCCACAGGGGAAGTATGGAGAGCGTAAACGATCAAATGTTAGCCTACATGGAGAAAGGGAGGAATCTGGATGGATGGATGGAAGGATGGATGGATGGATGGATGGATGGATGGATGGATGGATGGATGGATGGATGGATGGATGGATGGATAGATAGATAGATAGATAGAT
>NW_015150858.1:747424-756306 GCF_000732505.1 Cyprinodon variegatus
TAGATAGATAGATAGATAGATAGATAGATAGATAGATAGATAGATAGATAGATAGATGTTGCAGTATCTGTAACAACCCAAACACAAAGGATTTCAGAATTAGACATCCCCAGTTATTAATTTCATACACTCACCGCATCAGATACCGTTCCCCCCAATGTTAAGCAGGGGAAACACTATCTGACGGGGTTTATAGGCCTGTCAGATCGCGTTCCCCCCAGATGTAAATTAAGTTGTGTTGCAATAAATGCAGAACTCTGCAGGTACTTGTCTTTGTCGTCCACTCTATTCAGCTGACTTTGAAACACACGGCAAGAAGGTGGGGGCCGGGTGGTGAGGGTTATGGGGGCGAGAAACACAAAAGTAACGCAATAGTTACTTTTACTAGTAACTAGTTACTTTAATTGTGGAGTAACTCGGTTAGTAACTCATTTACTTTTTGGGAAAAGTAACTAGTAACTATAACTAATTACTTTTTCAAAGTAATGTGACCAACACTGTCATTAAGACCCCACAAGGTAACATCTTGCATGCAGCCCCAGTCCAAGGGAGTTAGACAGTCATGTGTAGCTCATTCCATTTTCTTCTTTTTTCACCAAGCTGCTTGAAAATTTCCCTGTAGCCCTTTCCAGCTTTGAGGAGGTTTACAATTTATTCTCTAAGTATGACTGGAGGTGAACTCTATATGATACAGTAAAATAGTATAAATATTTGTGCTAAAGAGCAATAAAGCTAACTGACTATACTGAAAAGTGATTGCATCATATAGTCACATTTCCACATTGAGGTGAAGGTGCAACAATACAGCTGTAGTTGTTACACTTATTGTTAGTTTCAACCATTTAAGATCTAATAGGAACTAAAAACCAGAAGCCTTTTTTGGACTGATGGTCTAATGTTCAGAATAGGGGAGCCAGGAGGACCATAAGATGTTGCTGTGAATTGCTGTGAATTTGTTCTGGGAAAAATTATCAAACACCAGCGAGAGTCCTGTGAGTTCTCAGAATGAACTTGTTAAACTACAAAGTTGTGAAAACAGCTTCATTTTAGTTGCTTAAACATGATGCTGCTTGCTTAAGAGCCACTTCCTGAATACAAGTGGCTAAAGTCTCAGAGGTGGAAATAGCCAATATCATGTGCTTCATAGCTTGCAGAGGAAATCCATACTTAGATCTTCATACTAAAAATGTGATATTTCTTTTTTTCTGGCAGAAACAAGTTTTCTTTCTGTTCGCTTTGACCTGAAAGTAATTTACACTGAATCGCTGTGAAAGAAACTTTCCTCTCTAATATAAATAAAAAGAATATTAGATGTATGACAGGATATGGTTTTGATTCATGTCATCCTGCCACCATGCAGAGCCTGGTGTAAACCCACCGTGGGATCAAGAAGAACTCTGTCAGCTCAGCTCCAATTATCTAAGCTTTTAAAAGGAGTCCTGTGTATTATTGCATTAAACCGTGTGAAAAGCCTTATTTCATCTGGATGCACGTCAGCTCACCACCCGGTGTGAGAGCCTCACTCCCCAGAGAGTTTTTTACTCCTCTTCTTCCCCTTTTATCCCCCATTTTCCTGTGTATGTAAACAGAAGTAAAGCGTTTTAAGCTCCGGGATGAAGCGTGATGATCAAACAGCTTGCAGAATCAATGACTTTGAAGAGATCTAAAAGCTCACATACATGTAACTTTTTCATGCAAAATGAGCAGCAGAAATAAAGATATTCCCTCCTGCAGCCAGTAGCCACGTGTGTTTTTTTTCCTTCTTCTGTCTCTTTGGAAAAAGAGCAGGAAATCAAAACATGGGGAAAACAGTGCAAGTGGAAGGACGGCTGCTTGCACTGAGCAGTGTTGGTGCATGAACAAGCACCTACAGTATGGGCCTGCATAGGCTTTTCTGCAAGGAGGAGTCAGTGAGACCCAGGAGCTGCTCTGAGAGGTTTCACTACTTCTCGTCCCTTTATGCAGACGAAGGTCTGACATGAACCTGAAAGCCTTCATGTTTTTGCAGCATTTACATTAAATTCACCGCCTGTCATTTTAAACAACTGCAGCAACTTTAGTCTTGAAAATGTTTCAGGTAGGCATATTGGTAGCTCAACCTCAGTTATTTATTTAGTTGTTTTTGTCACAGTTTTCTTCACACTTGAGCAAAAGCAAGTGAAGATCAGACAAGAGAAGGCTTCCTGTTCTTGGTGGCGTAGCTGAAACTAAACTTCCTGCCACCAAGAGCTAAGGTGAAGGCAGGCTCTCAGTTTGCTATGTGACATCACTCCTACTTGCTTCACTTGAAACCAGAAGCAAGGTTTAGGGTTTGGCGAACAAGTCCAGGAAGCTGCGCCTTCTGATTAGACAGATAATGCGAATGTAGTTAGAAAAAAGGCAGCTATTAGGGGGATTATATTAGAAATAGAGGTTAGGTTTGGTGTCCGATCTATTCGTGGTCCTTTCTTGGACTCGACCTGACTTGAATCGTGTGTTCCCACACACGCCCTTACTCCCCGGACATGGCGGGTCTCTGTGGCCTGAAGATCTTGCTGGTCTGGATCCTGATGGTTGGTCTGGCTCACTGTAAGTACTCAAATATTACAAGTGAGGTTGTCTTTATAGGGAGGGGGGACATTGCAATGTCTTCTTGTGTCTTTTAATGTTTTTTTTTCCTTCTTAAACTGGGTTTAATTTTGAGAAAGAAAACATGATGCAATGATGTCTAACTTCCTAAGTTAAATTTCTGAACTTGTAGCAGATTATTGTCTTGCGTGATGGTATTTATGGTAAAAATATGAACCGTTTTTTGTGTGAGACATGAATCTGTCATCAGCATTTCTTTCTTTAAAAAAGGTGGAAAACAGCAAACAAAATGTAATCATTTAAACTGAGGGCAGAGATGACAAGCTACAGTATATCAAACCTTTGAGTTGTTTCTCTGCTTTCGTGCTGCTTTACCTCACTTAAACTTTTCTAAACCCCACGAATGGCAGACAGTAGAGCCGCATGTCTGTGAGATGTGAGGAGCTGAAAAGTGACAGGTTTTATCAGCTGCCTTTGGCAAAAGAATAAACACTGATGTTCAATCAAAGGCTTCAGTTAATAAGACGATGCTCTTTAAAACACGCCGCAAAGGGAATTTTTGCAATCGTGTTTCTGTTCTGCTTTGACATTGTGCATGTGTGTGATGGTGTGACTCTGCACAGTAAGTGTGTGTCTGTGTGGTGGGTGGAAGGTGGTACATGTCTATCAAAGATGATACTTTTTTTTTTATGAGGTGTGTCCCTGCAAGCTCTTCACTTCAACCCTTTTTATTGTTGGAATAAGATAAACATCTACGTGCATGAGTGTGTGTGTGTGTGCAAAAGGTGTGCAGGCTAACCTCATTGCCTGCAGCATCACTCACAGTTCTGCTACCGTTCAACACATCAAAAGTCTTTTCTCCTATTTTCAGCGGACGTCTTTGCACACGAGCTGAAATTAAATACTTCTTTTTTTATTTCCTTTTTTTCTGTAGGTACATGCTCAGGGTTTGTTGCTTGTTTTTAGAATACTGTACAGTATTTTTTAGATTGTTTTGTTGGTTGGGTCACGATGTAGAACCACATCAACAGACATAATGACTAAATAATCCCTTTTCTGCTCTCTTACCCTCTGTTTTACAGGTTAAAATAGTGTTCTAATTCATAAATGTTAGTTTTGAGATAACATTTTAATAAGTTTTATTCCTTTTTAACCAAATGTTTTCAACTAAGTCGACAAAAAAACGCAGACATATTGGTAACTGACCATTAAAAATGAATTAAGTTCAAAAATATCCTTGTACAGCCTTTATTCCTACTCTCCCCTGATCATTTGTAGTTTCCCCAGCATTTGAATGAAAAGAGCAAAGGCGTTCCATTTGCTTAATGTTAGCCGGCAAATTTGCGCTTTTTGACATGCATTTTGCAGTAGCTGCAGCGGGACAGATCTGTGACCACTTCCTTGTTCCATTCTGGGCTGTCTTGACTTCCTGGCAGGGCCGGGTCGAGCGCTAAAAGCTCAGAGATGCTTTAGCTTTCGTGCCAAAAAAAAAAGGAAGTATCTGAAAATGAAGAAGTGAGGTCAGAAATGTTAAGAACAAGTAAAGGCTTTCAGCAAGGAGTGAAGATGGTGAAGGAAAAGCATGAAAAATAAAATTAGTTTACAAATAGTGAACTGAGAGGCTGAGACAACAGGAACATTAGAGATGCATTTTATCAAAGGTTTTCCTGAATGTCAAGTAAATTTAATCCAGATCTTTAGGGATTTAGCTTCTGTGATGTCTAACACTTTACGCGTGGCCTTTGCTTTTTCTTTGTTTCTTTCAATATCTAAATGTAAATTAAACAAAAAGTGTGAAAATCACACCTTCGTTTTGCACTTTGCCCCTTGGAAAGTAAAATAGTTATCCAGAAAGACAACAGAAATTTTAAATTATTCTCTTTAAAATACATTTAATGAGAAAGTCTTAAACATAATGGAGTATGAAATATTTAAAGAAAGCAAAATATGGTTTATTTTATGCATTTTTATACTGTGTGTCTCTAATGTGGTTTATATTTGTCATTTGATACGTACCCAAATGGACCTTCATGTAAACAAAAAATAATTGCACAGAAACATTATAATAGTGGGAAAATTATTATATGGCGACAATAGATATACTGTACAATTAACCCAAATTACTCGAAAAACACTGAAAACTTGAACTAAAACAAGGAGAGAAACTAAATCTTTTGTCAAATTTATAGATTAACGAGTAAATGTTCAATAAAAGCTTTGCTATGAACATTTATTACTATTCACTGTCCTTGTGCTTAAATTAAACGTTTCGATTACAAAGAATGGGTTATGATAACCAATACTGGGTATTGGTTATTGATGAAAGACAGAAAGATTATTACAATTAATCAGATAATGAACAATCTATGAATGCCAATGGCGGTTTTTGTTAATGACCATTTTGCAATCATTTGTTCAGAGAAGTACAATGGCAATTGTAAAAAATTTGCCCAAATAATCATAACAATCAAAAATATTGACCTACATCGTTTATTACCGCTGATTTGTTGGAATGTAGGTTTTAATGGATGTTGGTAAGGCAATCAAACTTTTTATAGAATCTTTAGCTGGTATATTTAAGATTTTGTTTAGATTTTCTCCTATTAGCATGGATGTATATCAGTTTAATGGTCAGTTTCCAATATGTCTGCATTTTTGCCATAAGAATGGCTGTGAAAGTGTTTTCTTCTGAATGCACAACCTTTGGGGTAACAACAGGAATCACTGTAGACAGATTACTAGTCTATTGAAGGTGTTTTTTTTCCTAATCTTAAACTAAAATTTTAGCCTATAAAGAAGAAATACAGGATTTTTAATATAGCAAAAGAAAAAAACGTATGACTTCATTCCAGTACT
The DNA here is from genome assembly GCF_000732505.1 of Cyprinodon variegatus. NCBI lineage: Eukaryota > Metazoa > Chordata > Actinopteri > Cyprinodontiformes > Cyprinodontidae > Cyprinodon > Cyprinodon variegatus. Next base: position 752,849 of record NW_015150858.1, read on the forward strand.
TCACCACAACTGATATTTCAAAAAAGTTTTTTTGAAAGTAAATACGCATTTATTTATAGATTTAGATTGAGGTTTTAACTTTACAACATGGAACAAATCCTGCAGACAATGACTCAATGTAATCAGTGGGTTTTCTTAGCTAAGAACATTTTTAAACCAATCTGACTGGATTATCTAATCAATGATCTCTATAAAGCGCCTTGAGATGAAATGTGTTGTGAATTGATGCTATATTAATAAACTGAATTGAATTTGATCTAACTGAAAGTCTCATTAAAAGTGATTGATCTATTGAGAGAGAAAAAGGTTAGTATGATAACAGGAAGCCATTTTAAACTGAATTAGAGATCGTTATGAACAACCCTCATTCATATCAATCAATAAAAAAACTAACTGAAAATATTCTCTGAACCCGATAAGCATAAATAACTCATGGTTTCACTGCAATTACATAAAAATGGTATGAATTATTTTCTACTTTCCATTTTCAAAACAAAACAGATGTAAAATGCATTTTATTTTAGGTTGCTTGAGTTACTTTTCCTCCAACCTGACACTGTTTTCACATTGTTGAGTTAATTTTAAATCCAATTTTGTAAGGGATGTAATTGATTGCTGGCTCATCTTTAGAAAAGGTAAAATCAATAAGTATATACAGAATATGAAATCACTTACTGTGTAAGTGTTTTGGTAGATGGGGCCTTAAAACTTTTTAATTACAAATTTCAGTTTCTTTCTTCCAAACTCATTTATTTAGATCTCTCCATAAAGTGTACTATTTCTATGCCAAATTGGGCTTAATAATTTTTTTTTATTTATATTATTTTACATCTTTTTAAGTCAAAATTTCAATCGCTTGTTTTTATTTGTTAAAGATAATGATAAGGAAAGTCCAAGACTTCCTAACTCAGTGGTTACTAGCTACTTTTCAGTTGCTGAATATCCATAAATGTTAGACCCCATTCATCGTGCCTTAAATGATCTAATATAGAATATATTAAAAGACAAATAATCCTAGTTATTGATTTGCTTAAAGCTATTCAGAAGTTACCTTAAAGTTTGCTTTCTGCTAAATATTCAAAATTTTTTCATGACTTGTTCAGTGTTTAAGTCTTTTTATCTGAAACAGTGGTTCAAACCAAACGCATCCCTCACTAACTTAAACTTTTCTCAGCAATGCTCTAATAACTGAAACAATAAGCCTGAACAGGGTGGTGAAATGTCACTGCAGAGAGCATGCATCTCTGCTCAAAACTGTGAAACAACAACGCACCAAACCACATCCTGACTCTCTTTGTTTGACAGTCCCCAATCACATCTTTGTTAATCGCTTGCTTCTTGTATCGGGGGGGTCTGAAGGACAAAACTGGAGAAAAGAGAAATTTAATGGAAAAATGCTTAGAATGCTTTTTAAAATATTACTTCGATAATTTCAAAATATTTATAAATACGCATAAAGAATATATGAATGAACCAATGTAACAACTTTAAGCAGAATTAACATACGATATATTTAGAGTAATTTTTTTTTTTTTTAATTCAGGGAATTTTTGTGTGTTTAAATGTTTTTACATGAGGGGTGGTTCAGAGAACAGCAAGTACTGGGTGTCTGCATGTTAGTATGAAGCAGGAAGTGGTGGTTTGCTTACTAAAATAGCAAGTGCGTTTCTGTCATGTCGTCAAAGCAACCAGGTTTTTACAGTCCTGCCTCATCCAGATAAGTCGGCCATCTTCCTCTTTCGGACTAATGATGTTTTCACTCTGTTTTTACAAAGAGATCATGATCCCATAAAAATATGAGGCAAAAGTTTCAGTGTCACTTGTTTGTAAATCTCTTTATATTCAGCTGTATGTAATTTGATAACTAAATATTTTTCTTTTCATATATTTCCAGGTGACAACGGTTCAAGTAAGTATTCATTCATATCTACCCAAAATTAAATTAATCATTTAATGTATTTGTTTTTAATTTCTTAAAGCTACTAACTTTGCTTCATGTTATCCAACACTTGTCATTCATGTCCTCATATAGAAGCACTAGATGCAGAGACCTTTTGACCATTATGATACCATTCAGTTGAATCAGCAGGCAGTGAGACATCACTTGTGTTAACTCACAGAAGACATAATTTCTAATTATGTTCATTTACTTCAGCATCTCCAGACACACAGTTATTGCATTATATGAAAATATTCAATACCGTGTTCATTTCATCATGTGTGACTTTTGGAAATGACTTTTGAAAACGCTAAATGAGGAAGAAGTTACAAACAAATTTGAACAAACAAAGTCACCTTTTTTTTTGCTTCATAGTTCACGTTTTTTGTTAGTTTCTCTTCATCGAAAACAGCCAAAACAAAGAATGCCATCCAAGTATGTTATTGAAACTCTGAGGATTTTAGATATAACAGAAAGTGTTTTGGAGATCATTTATGGAAAACACTTTAGATTACAGTTATTGTTTATTACATTGAATAGACGTCAAATTCTGGAGGTTAGCGGCCTCTATTTTAAGGGGTCTCTATTTTACAATATAGGTGAGTCAGTAAAGTCATGGATAAATCCATAATTTATTTACAAATACAGTTTAGGATTATTATACAAATAAGTTCCTTTAAATTCTATCCGTTGATCCTGCTCTATGATCTGGGTCCCACCCCTGTGCTCAAATCATTGCTCTGGTACCCAGATTATGAAAAAAAAAGATTTTGATACTCTACTTTTTGTTTCTAAAGCACCTAGTTGTCATGACTTAGAACAGAGGTACCCAGTATTCAGGCAAGACAGACAGTGAGAGAGCTCAAAAAGTGTTTTAATTAAAAGATTAGTCTGCGCTTCAGCAGCTGCAGCAGCTAGGGCATCTAAGGCAGGAAACTCTACAAGAGAGAAACACAGTTTAGTGACAACATAAATCTAACAGAGGAAGATTATAAACGTGAGTCACTAACCTGGTTTACAAGTTCAGTCCATGCCTAGAGAATCCATCCAGTGGACTACCAACGAGTTGCGCCCAGTGTGTCCCAGATGCTGCAGCCCTGGAGAATAAGCAGGAGTCTGAAGCCAGGTCAGGCAAACAGATCAGAACAGGAACAGGCAGGCTCAGTGGTTGAGAGGCAGAACAGGTCAGGATCAGGAAATCAGTAACACAGAGGAACTCTAAAAACACTCTCACCACTGGCTACAGAGAACAAGAATAATCTGGCCCTGATGACTGGATTCAAACACCTTAAATAGAGGCAGGAGCAGGTGGATAAGATGAGCAGTGATTAGGAACCGGGCAGAGTTGGACAGGAAAATAAAATGAATAATTAAGCCAGTCATCAGCACCAAGATAATGACAATAATGGTCATACCCTGACATATGTTTCTGACTTGCTTGCTTGGTATGAACCATGTTTGGTCTTAAGAGACCTGCTCATCTCTTCTCTCCAGGACCAAAACTAAACAAGGAGAGATA
>NW_015150858.1:756388-759459 GCF_000732505.1 Cyprinodon variegatus
TGCAGAAGCAGCAGGTTCCTCTGCATCAGAAATGAAAACATTTCCGATTGACCAGTCTTTTATAGAATAATTTGACAAACAAAGAAAAAGAAGGAAACATTTATTTTCTGAATTGTTTCATTTTTATTTATTTATTTTTTTGCCTATGCCTTAATAATTGCATTCTGTGTGTCCTCCCTATGAAGATTTTTCACAACATTTAGTCTGGGATAATTAGAAGCTTATTTTCTACAACTTGTCCTCAATATGTCAGGTTGGCACATTATTAGTAAAGAACTGTTAATTGAAAATGTATCATGATGACTTTAGGTTTAATACTAGAGCAGCACATTAATTTGGACAGTATCTAGTATGTGAGTAGTGTAAATCTACCTTTTTATCTATTTTCTATAATTTTTTCATGCATGCAAGGATGGAGAGGATTGTTTTTTTCCTGCTACATGTAGGATTCTTCTCTGTAGGAACCACTGGCATTGATGTTGAGTTGATGTTTATATTTTTAGCCATCTTACCTCCACTCACTGGCTCAGGTTCTGCAGAACCTGTTGCCATCCAACCTGCAAGCACCTCAGCAGTTTTATCTGCTAGAACCCCAGAAGCTCCTTCTTCTGTCACTCCTACACTCACCTCTCCATCCACCACCTTAACTTCAACAATTCATTCAAACTCTTCAACCAACATGTCTGGTAATGTATTTAACTTTCTTCTGCTGTGTTAGAACAAGTGTTTTAGTTTTTCAATGATACCATTCATTGTTGGTTATGGTCCGTGTAAGATGAAACACGTTACAGTGGATTATTTCAGTCTGATGGTGACCTCAGCATGCTCTTAAACCTGCAGCCATTACCTCACCTGCAAGCATCTCAAACCAATCAACCACACCCCATCAAGCAAACAATCAATCATCTCCTCAGACAGCCACCCTACCTCCAAGCACTGAACAAAACACAACCATGGCTGCCACCACAGGTTGGAACTTTAAATCTGCATTTCTGTCTTTAATAAAAGTTTGTTTAAAATCAGACTTTAGAAGCAAACTTTAGGTTTGCTGAGAATGAAACTGCAGATACCAGGTAACTGTATATTTTGTTGTAAGAATATATTTAGTTTTGAATGTTTTTAATGTTCATTTCTTGTTTCCCAACAGCTGCAGGCAACAAAGATCCAAAGTGTAAGTATGAGTTTATGAATGTGTAGAACTTAACACGCCATTTTTTTCAATTAATAAAGAGGGTTTATCTGTCAGTGTTGAAAACTTATTTTATCTGTTATGATAATAATTTAACATTAGAAAGTTCAGCTCTTTTTTTATTAAATGTGAAACTGTTATTGTTCAGGTTCTTACAGCGTTAAATCGATCCAGTTTGGTTTCCTGATAAAGATGACAGATTTTACTGAGGGTCTCTACACCATAGATGAGGAGGAAGGTCTGTTTGAAAGGAAAGACAATGTTTCTTTCTCCAATAAAAACTCAACTCATGAGATCAAACCTCTGAAGCCGTGCACTGACTATAAAGTAATAGTCACACTTATTGGTGTCAATGATACAAAAATCTGTAACAAAACTGAAGATAAAAATACGACAACAACAAGAACAACTGGAATGAGTAAGTAAAATATCCTCACATCTTAATTTACATTATTTACTGAAATATGACTAGGACAAAACTGCTTTGTGTTTCAGATCAAGCAGACATTGAAAAAGTCTCCTGCCCTGCTGGATATCCCAACCACTTCTGTTACCGGAGTGGTTGGGACATCAGCTCTTTATCATCAAAATACGTCAAGGCTTCACCTCCAGAGTTCAACAATGGATCATATCATTTCAAACCTGCTTATGAGGATATCTGCTCAGATTTTGTTTTAGAGTATCTTACACAAAACTGCACAGGCAACCAATCTACCGCCCCTCAATATGTTCCTGTTGGTATGTACAATAACCTATTAAAGATAAAATCTATTTCTGTCTCATTGGTTATATCTATTTGATACTTTTGTTCTTCAGATTTCATTGATCCAAAGGACATAAATCAGACTAAACCCACTAAACTTCCTGCAAAGATTGAACCAACGTTACCTTCAAGATGTAATAATCTCACTGTTGAGTACAAATGTTCAGGTGAGCAGAAACTAAAGCTGTCAGAAATATTTAAAATAAATTACAAAAAATAATGTAGAAACAGATGTTTGCCTAAAGACACATTATAAATTAATTAATTAATTATTTTTAGGGAAATGTTTTAACATGTTCTCTCTCTGGATCTAATTATTTACTTTCACTAAACGGGTCAAAGTTCTACTTGGAGTTAATCTCAGGACAAAAAGCCCAGAAATGATTGAATGTTTGTGTCTCTTCAGGAAACGACAATAAAACAGTTGAACCATCTGATATGAAGCCGTTCACTGACTACGTCTGTACTGGAGACATCAAGAACAACAGTGTCTACATAAATAAGACAACTCTACCTGTACACTTTAACATTTACTGTGGTGGGTTAAAAACTACTGCATCTCAGTGGAAAGAAGAACAAAGTTATTATATTAACATAGTGTGGAGTGAAAAACAACAGGAACTGGATTCATTGGTGGTTATTTTATTCCAACAGATTTTACAATAAGACACGTAGAGATTATAACACACCAACAGTCCATTAACCTGAGCTGGGGAACAACGAGTGATGAATGTCAAGATGTTCTTCACAACCTGGATGAGCTCTCTTACAGCTGTGATTGTCAGAACAGCAAATGTGAGTAAAGTTATTAGATTTGTTTTTTTTTTTCTAGTATATTAACATCCAATAATGTTCAATATATTTGCAGTAGGATCATCTAAGTTTTAGATATTTAGCTGAAATATGGAAAACTTTTCTATCTATCAGTTTTATCTCTTTTACACAAAATACATTTGGAGATTAATATCAATGTAATAACCAGATATGATCAGTAAAGCTCTGATTCATAACTATCAATGTGTTCAAGCAGCAGTGACCTGTGGACGACTTTAATGGAAATGTTTTATTCACCTCATGTTTAATTTGACAAACAGACCAAATTCTTCTTCAGCATTTATT
>NW_015150858.1:760216-775955 GCF_000732505.1 Cyprinodon variegatus
CATTCTAATAAATAGCATATGTTTGATACATAAAAAGAAAAGATAATATTGTGATAGTAAGTCTTCTTAATAATTCCCTGTTTAATGAGGGACCTGCTGATCATACAATAAACACATTAATGGCAAAATTTCCAAAAGAAAACCTCCTGAAGATAATGCATCTAATCTAATACATTATCAGTTTTTGTTCAAGTGTTTATAAATCACAAATCTGAAAAAGTTTTTCATGTTTCAGTTTGCTTCCATTATTTTATCTACGTTTACTCATTTGTGTCTTTTCTCTTCCTCCTACAGTACCTGATAAACCTGAAGTACTGAAAATTGAATATCCAGAGAACAATAAGATCTTAGTTAAATTTTCAGCTAAGGATTTTAGAGGACCAGAACCAAAATACATTGCAGAACTTGTTGGGGTCCCTGGCAGCGAAAAGACTCAACAAAACCCTGAATTTGAATTCGAAGATCTGAACTACCTAACATCCTACAGAATAAAGGTTTGTATAAACCTGAGCTGATTTCATGGGAAAAAATATTTATTGCTTCCCTGTAACCTTTCTTGAATGCTGTGGATCCTAATTAGAAACATTTTGTCATTAAAGGTTCAAACTTACAATGGAAAGCATAAGAGCGAGTATGAGGAAATAGATGCTACAACTCTCTGTAGGTGTCTCTTTATTTATAACACTTATTTCTATCTATTTATACCAACCAGATGAATTTCTACACATTGTACTAGAAATGCTACAACTTTCATTGTGCTTTTTCAGATAATGACAAAGCTCTTATTGGATTCCTGGTCTTTCTCATCATCATCACCTCCGTGGCTCTCCTTCTTGTCCTCTATAAGATCTACGTTCTTAAACGTAGAAAGTCCCAGTAAGCACGTTTTCGTTTAATTTTTTCCAATAGTCAGGGGACTTCTGCACTTGATTGGTTATGACTGTGGTTTGTATTTTTAAACAGGCTGTTTAAGTAACTTTTCTATGTGTTTATACAGCAAACTACTTTTCTTCTTTTGTTGATGAGTTGTTATAATTATTAATTATATAATTAACAGTTGAAAAATAATACAAATGATTTAATTTAGACAAATTGTGCAAAATATTCCTGTTCAGTCTTTTTTACTCCAATCATAATTTATTATATTTAAAATTTCTTTGAAACATTTAACTCTTTTTTTTGCAGTGATCTGACTGAAAGGTTGGAGCTAATTACCAAAGGTAGTAAGTATTGCCTTTGTTCATAAGAACTATTATTTGTCTTGTTGTAGTATAAAGAATTTAAAGAGATTTTTTCATTAGAATAAAAGGAAAACATGAAGGAGATCAGGTGAACCATCAAGTACTCTTGTGGCTTATGATAGAAAAGCAAATTATAGATTGGTTATGTATTGGGATGGAGAATGTTGAAACGCAGAGGCATAATGATGAGGCAAGTTACTTTTTACAAAAAAGGTCACTATCTTTGTTTTTCTTTCTACTTACTTAATGACCATTTTGCAATGAATGCTCTATGAGAGTCTATGAGTTCAAAAACGTTACATTTGATGAATTTATAAGTTTGTCCACCTCTTTGCTAAAAACTAATAATGTTACATATGGTTTATTAAAGCTATCTATAGAGTAGCATTATTGCAAAATGTACAAATGGTATCTACTGTAAGTTCCTGACTTGTGTGTTAACGTTTTGTATGTTAATGCTTATGTCGTCTCATGTTTTCTTTCATAGATGATGAAGAAAGTCTGATGCCTGTGGAGCCGATTGCAGCGGAGCTGTTGCTGGAAACCTATAAAAGGAAACTGGCCGATGAAGGAAGGCTTTTTCTGGGTGAATTTCAGGTGATCTTTCTTTTTCAATGTTATTTCTATGGTTTCTATATTATTTACTCATTTAATGAATAAAGTGTACATTTTAAAGCATTGAGTAGTTTGTTTGTTGTTGTTTTTTTTTGAAAGTTGTTTTGTCTTGCTTTCTTCAGAGTATTCCCAGAATCTTCTCAAGATACACAGTGAAAGAAGCAAAGAAGGCCTGTAATACCCCTAAAAACCGCTACGTAGACATCCTTCCATGTGAGTAAGAGAAATAAGACAACACCAGTAGTGTTACTTCACACATGATTCTTCTCAAACTCTTAAAAAAAACATTAAGGGTACTCTTAAAGTTTGGGCGTTCTGTTAAATATTTTTCAGTTAACAATATTCCAAAATTTTGACCTTTATATTATTAGTCAGAGACGCTCTCCTCATCTCCTTTAATGCAGAGAGATTTTCAGGCTGTTAGAGATATTCTCATAACTGCTCATAACTCCAGGCATTGTTTAGCAGTGTGGTCATGACGGGTTGGGATCTGAGCCTTGACAACAAGCTCAAACTTATAGTATAAATTGAAAATGTTCCACCACTCAGAGGTGGAAAAAGGGAGTGTTGAACACTGATTGTCTTTTTGCCTTGGTCAACAGGTTAAGAAACCATTTGACCATAGTATCTGAATTCCACTCTACCAGTCTGTGCAACAGATTTGCTAACTTCTTCACCAATAAACCCATTAAAGTAAAAGAGCAGTCTGTACATCCGTGTCAAGTCTTAGTAAAGGTTGTCTTCAACTAAAAGTGATTTTGACAGAGCTCCCTAATTTTAACCCTATTAAACCCAGAAAACTTAGCAGAAAAACACCAATTAAGATCTTCCTCCTGTTGTCTTGATGTTTTACCCGCCTTAATGTTTTATGATGTTTTATCTTCCTTAAGAAAGCTCTGCTTGTGATAACGTACCATTAAATTCCAATAATAAACATGTCCCTTTTGTCAGGACTTTTCTCCTGTGGTTCCAAAACAACGGTTACAAAACAGCTGTTGATAACTGGGTTCATACCTGGTGACTATGAACCCATTCAAACATTGGGTAAATGTATAGAAGAGATAGACACTTAGAGGTGACAACATTTTCTTTAGATGAACAGAACTGGACTAATCATTTTGGGACTAAAGGAAAAGCCTTTATTGGTTAGCACTAAGGTTGAAACAATTAATAAGATGAATCGGATTAATCAGATTAACAGTGATAATGGATTATTGAAATAATCGTCAACTAATTTAGTAATCAGTTAATCGTTAATTACAGTGTAGAGACTTTAAAATATTTAATAGTATAATAGTCTTCAGCCGACAAAGCAACCCACGTAGACCAGTAAATATAACAAAATTGTAATAAAAAAATGTATATATAAACATTTTGCATTTAAGATTTAAAAAAAAGTTTTCGTCTATCAATATGCTCTGTCCAGAACTCTTTAAGTGGAAAAGTCTTAGTTTTACCTGGTTTAATTTCGTAAAAAATCTTCATTGAGGAACCTATTGCTATCCAATTAATAATCGATTAATCCAAAAAAATTATCATTAGAATAATGAAATTGCTAAATAATCGTTCGTTGCAGATCTAGTTAGAACACAGCTTTAGTTAATACAGCTAAAAACCACTGATCGTGTTCAAAATCTGCATGTAATGATGGACTCAGACCTGAGCCTTCACAGAGGTATAAAAAAAACTGTTCAAATAAACATCTCTAGAATTAAGGGAATAATGTCTTAGGAGGATCTAGAAAAGAGATTTCATACGTTTTGCTTTAGAAGAATTGATTTCTGCAACAGTGTCTATCTAAAAAGTTGGTCAGAAAGCTACATTTGATCCAGAATACTGCTGCCCTTGTCCTCACACAGAGAAAATAGAGCACATAGGCGCAGTTCTAAAACTCTAACACTGGCTCCCTGTCTCTCTAGTAATAGACTTTAAAATGCTTCAACACTGAATCGGATTTTGTGCAATCCAACAGAATATTTTTCTAAAACGAAAGTCGGTGAAAATGAACACACCTGACACGATATTCTGCAAGCGGCCTTGTGTAGCTCCAACTGAGATAGAACCCAGGTCTATTTTAGTCAGACAGTAATCCAGCGATAATTTCATGGGTCTGACAGGAAGAGAGTCGTGGTTACAAATAAAACATATTCGCTTTGGGGGAATTACAAAATAAAATGTGTTAATCACAAGAGAAAACAGTCAGGTTTGGAGTCAAACTGCACATATATAGCAGGCAGGCAGACTCGGGAATAATCAATTAAACAATTTTAAAAAACAGAATAGCCTACTTTACCCATAATAGGAGATCAGAAGATATTCTTTGAGCCTTGGAAAAAAAAAAAAAAACAAGGTACAGTATGGCAAAGCAAATCTTTTTTTACTTATAATAATCTGTCTCAGTCAGTTGTGGAAAATTGTTTAAATTTTCGGGGCACAGAGACAGAAGTGAAAACAAATCTGCACAGATTGGGATCTGTTACCCTATATGTAGCACAAGTCTCTCTCTATGCACTGCACTCAGTGTGACATGAAAAAAAGAAAATCTGATCTGAGATTTAAAGAGGTATTAGGGAGTTTTTTTGTCATTAATTATTGAATAACTTTTATGTCACTTCTTCTAAAATCGGTTTTAAGAATAATTTTTCAAAGCCTTTGTTCTAAATATAAAGCTTGGTATTTTCTGTAAAGATTGCATGTAGAGATGTCTGTTAACTATCTTTTCTTAACTTGCAGTTGAATAAAATCTACTGATTTATGCATTTATTTATTCTTTTTTTTTGTGTGCTCTCATTTAGATGATTACAACCGCGTCCAACTGGCCACAGGAAATGGAGAAGCAGGATGTGACTATATTAATGCCAGCTTTATTGATGTATGTTTAACCTTTAAACACTGTTCAGTCCAAATATATTCTTAAGCCTGATACATTTTGATTCAAGTTCTCAATTTCACTAGCATGTTTCTACTAAAGGGAAGTAATATAAAAGTTTTAATTAACTAAGTTAGGGTGGTGGTAAGGAGGTCATCCAGCCTCAAAGAATTGGACATCAGCCCTCAAAGATGAACGTTAACACCACATTCGGAATTATGCAAAAAGTTGAGCAGCAATCATAAAGATGCTTTGATTGCTGTAATAACGGTAAAGACTTTTCTGTAGACTAAGGAGAGAGGTGTTTAAATAATTTTAAATGATTTTTATCTTAATCAAATTTAAAAGCAGTTATAATCAAATTAATCTTTGTTTGATTAACTTTTAAAAAAAACAGCTTTCTCTCTTTGTATCAGACACAAACTTGTTGGCTGAAAATAATTAAGAATATAAACCTTAGAGAAGTATGATCCAATTTGTGCTTAATGATAAAACCACACACATCTTGAAACAACCTTTTTTTGATATTCAAACAGGTAATATCCTTTTTTTTTTTTTTTTTTCTGCAGGGGTTCAAGGAACCCAAAAAATATATTGCAGCTCAAGGTACAGTAACACTTACCTTTTTTCTTAGCCAAAAAATGTCGACACGCAGTAACATGTGTTATGTTTGTTTTGCAGGACCGAAAGATGAAACTGTGAGCGATTTCTGGAGGATGGTCTGGGAGCAGCAGTCCTCCATTATTGTCATGGTGACTCGCTGTGAAGAAGGGAGCCGGGTGAGAACCTTAATCTGAATTCACTATTTAACCAAGCTTTAGGCCATCATAACAAATTGTTCTAATCAGATTCTGTAAAGGTGTTCTTGATCTTTTTTAAGCTAAATTATGTTCTATTTCTGCAAGATGTTTTTATTTATTTGAATAATCCATCTATTAAATATATTTTTTTTTCAGTCTAAATTCTCTAACCTGCCATTTTGCAGATCAAATGTGCCCAGTACTGGCCTTCGCCTGATCGAGAGACTGAGATCTACGAGGAATTCATTGTGAAGCTATCCTCAGAGGACATCTGCCCAGATTACACCATCCGCCATCTGACCCTGACTAATGTAAGTCTTTGTTTAGGCTCCATGATTATTTGATACAGTAGAAATTCAGTAGAGGCCATGAATGCGATGTGTAAAGGTATTCATACCGCAGTTTATGTTTGAGATTTGAGTCTATGTCTGTGTGTGACGACCTGCAGAAGAGAGAGAAGAACTCTGAGAGAGAAGTGACTCACATTCAATTCATGAGCTGGCCTGACCACGGCGTCCCAGGAGAGCCACACCTCCTGCTGAAACTGAGGCGGCGTGTCAATGCTTTCAAGAATTTCTTCAGCGGCCCCATCGTTGTTCACTGCAGGCATGTTAAAACAGCCAGATAAATGGCCATTTAAGACTTTTCGTTGTTTCAAACAAATCCCATCATTTACACCATTTTTTTCTCTTTACCACCTGATTCAATTATTGCTAAACTCTGCTGGTCTCACAAGGCCATATAATGGTGATACTGTTAACAGTAAAAAATGGGTCTGATATTTAATTTCCACTCTCCTTCATTTAAAAATTCTCCAGAGCACCTTTACACAAACCAGGATATCTAAAATGAGGCAAAAATAAGCAGACAAATAACCATCTGTTTTGTGTAGTGCTGGAGTCGGCAGAACCGGAACTTATATCGGCATCGATGCCATGATGGAGGGTCTGGAGGCGGAGGGCAGAGTGGACATTTATGGATATGTTGTCAAGCTCCGAAGACAGAGATGCCTCATGGTTCAAGTGGAGGTAGGATCAGTAAATGGTACAATATAGCCTGGGGCATGAATTTTTTTTAAACGAGAATAGATGGAAGGGCTGGGCTTCAATCATCCATCCATTTCCTGTCAAGCTCATAGCTACTGGTGTCACGAGGGACGTTGGCACCCGTGGACATTTCCTGCTGTCAACGGGTTATAGGTGGAATACACCCTGGACAGGTCATCAGTCTATCACAAGGCAAAACAGAGACAAATAGGACAAACAACCATTCATGTAGACACTCACACCTAAGGAGCATTAGGAGAAGACATTCAACCTAACATGTTTTTGGACAGTGGGAGGAAGCCAGAGTACCCGGAGAGAACCCACTCATGCATGAGGAGAACATGCAAACTCCATACAGGCTAGGAATCGAACCCAGAACCTTCTTGCTTACAATAAAAGCTCTGTGTTTACACCTTTAAGCTTTCTCTCTTGGGTTTCATTTCCTGAGAGGTGTTCACTCAGGAAAAACTTAAATAACACTTTATAATGTATATGTATTAAATAACCATGAGACATGATAACAGATTTGGTCAGAAATTGTAACCTTCACTCAGACCAGAGCAGTTGCTAAATGGTTACCGATATTTCCTTTACAATGGAAGACTGGTGCAAGGAAAACATTTTGCATAAAATGTCTCATTACTAGACTATTAATTCCATGTATAGTTCCCTGAATAGTATTAGTTCTATGATTGCACATTTAATCACTTTATAACTACACCTTTGACTGTACAATGCTTTCTTTTGCAAAAAGGAATCGGAAAACTGTGGTATAAGTACTCTCTTGTTTTTGTTTCTGTAGAACAAATCAAGAGCAAAACATTATCTTTAGGAGTTATCTATTTTGAGTAGTTTATTCTTTTTATACGGACGGGTTGCTCATCATGAGAGCAAAGCTAAAAGTTGGTGCCAAAGTGGCTAAAGCTACTGTAAGACCCAAGTTATACATACTTATGGACGATTAAAACTTAAACATGCTTTTATTTAACAAAGAAGTTGTTTTCTATTTGGAAGTAAAATCTAAAAAAATCCAACAATTAAAGGAAAAAACATACATTTTAAAAATGTATGTTTGATATAACTGTTTGATTGTGGAAACTGTATTTAAAGACATTTCGATGAGTTGTGAGCAGCTGCAAAGTGCAGCCACATATCCTCATCAAGCTCCTTTGTTTTAGTCTTTCCAACTTCTTTCCTGTACATCCCCAAACTAACTGCATACAGCTGCCATTTTTTAATCTGTTAATGAAGCATTTCTCCTTATTTAACTATGCTAATTACATAACTAACAAATCTGAAACACATATCTCTACCCTTTGCTTTCATCTGCTATCAGATAAAGGCTGAAAAAAACAAGTTTGTCAAGTTAAGGCCAAACCCAAATTATTACAATCTTTTGAAGAAAAAATAAAAACCGTTAGTGCGTGAAAAAGATTTAACATTGACAGTAGCTTCTTTTTCCTGCAGAGCGACTCCAATCATGTAGCTTGAAGGTCTAGTTTTAAATCTAATTGATTACTCTGTGGAAAGACTTAACAACCGATCTTTACAAATTTTATTATTTTAATCTAACTGAGTTTGAGCTGTTTTTTTTTTTCATAGAATGATAAAGATCTGCTTGTCTGGATCTCTGCAGCTGAGCGAGACAGAAGCAAAAAGACTCACAGGCATAATTAGAGCTTAAAATGTTTTCTAATTGACTCAGCATGGAATACAAATGCATCACTTTATCGTACTTTATCTCATGAAATCCCAATGAAATATTTATGAAGCGTGCACATATATTCCAACTGGAAGACAGCATGAAACCTTTCCTATGTTCCCTAACTGCCACGTCATCAGGATCTTCTATGAAACACGTGATTAAATGCAAAAAAGTTCAACGGGTATAAATAACTTTTTAAGACACTGCACCTGCCATCTCCTCCATCATCACCTGACCTAATATGTAAATTTTATGAAGAAATTAAATTATCACTGGTCTTCCAAGTATGAGTCAGCCATTTTCAGGTTTGATTGAGTGTTTAAAGTGAAACCAACGCACCGCGAAAACCCACTAGTTTACATCTTTATGCATTCAGTCTGATCACAGATAAAAAAAAAATAAAAGTTTTTTTTGTAGTTGTCCGGGCGCTTATGTAAATTATTGTACCATCATGCAGGCCCAGTACATCCTGATCCATCAGGCCCTGCTGGAGCACAACCAGTTTGGAGAGACAGAGATCACTCTGTCAGAGCTGCACAGCACACTGAGCACGCTCAAACAGAAAACCTCCGACAGTGAGCCCACCCTAATGGAAGAAGAGTTTGAGGTGAGTTTGTTTTATAAAACATGTTAATTTGAAAATAATTAAATAAACTTATTTAACCAATTTCATGCAAGTGAACTTTAGTCAGGATGTGCAACCAGGCAGCATCAGCAAGAGATACTTTAATAAAATGTTAAAAAAAAAAGGTTAAACATCTCTTGTCATTACTGAAAGTGTCAACATTAGTCTTCTCATTCAGAATTAGAAACTACTATAAATGGAAAACATATGGGTCTAAAGTTCTTAAGTTTTCATATTAAAGTCCTTTTTTACATTTCAGCGACTCCCCTCCTTTAAAAACTGGAGGACCTTTAACACAGGGATCACAGAAGAAAACAAGAAGAAGAACCGCTCTTCGTCTATTGTCCCATGTGAGTAGCTCCTACAACCGAATATTAGATATGAATATGATCGCATGACAATATGAAAGTCATTTGATTCAGAATGCAAACCTATATATTACATTGAAACAAAGCACACTGAATGACAATTTTCTTGTTTTAATTTTGATTAATATGGCTGACAGTTGATGGAAATTAAAAAATGTTTTTCTCTGACATTGTATTATCACATAAAAAAAAAGCTTTTTGATATTTTTTGGGGGAGAATGCTGACTTAACAATGGTCGAACAGACATTCAATGTCATTCTCTACAGGAAGTGACAAAAAGCTAGTAGCAAAGAAGCAAAGATGTTAATGGGGATCTGAGTAAAGGAAGTACGGGTGGTAAAAGTTATTTAAAGAGGAAGCTAAAACAGACATATAAAAAACACAGGTTCATTCCTTAACCAGAGACAGCACTAGAAGAGACGACTTAAGCAAAGGAATAGAATCTTGCCTTGTTGTCCGAAGTCCTGTTTTCCTGGATATTAAAGTTTCTGAGTTTAGGAAAAAAAAGCTGAGAGGCAGAGATCCAAGCTGCATTAGGTTCAGTAAGAAGTGTCCAAAATCAGGGAGGGAGCTTTGGTGTCATGTCCAAAGTCAGCGCAGCGTCTACTAGGACATTATAGACCACATCATATTACCTGCTAACAAGCTTTATGTAGAGTCTCAGGTGTTTCATCATGATTTTGCTCCTTGCAACATAGACATTAGTACCAATACCTGCACTAATGACCATGTAAATTCTGTGCTGATTGGTCCACAAAGTGGCCCCAAAACCCTATGGAGAACCTATGGAGTGTTGGTAAGGGTATAATAAACCATGCCTTAGCTGAAGGCTGCTTACTCTGTGTCAAACAAATCAATATGTAGGAGTTTCACTTCCCGAATAAATTCATATGAAAAAAAAATCTTTTCATGGTAATCAGATTTACTGATACGCTCCAACGCATTTCTTTCTACAAATTGTCTTCTAAAAATCCATTTTTAGATGATTTCAACCGAGTGTTAGTGAAGGTGGAGGAAGACGTCAGTCAGGACAGCGAAGCTGATGATGAAGAGGAGGATGAATCATCAGATGAAGACGATGAAGATTCCACTAAATACATCAATGCCTCCCACATTAATGTATGCTACTCTTTTCACCTTATTGGGTTATTTTATTTATGAATGCATTCCACACCAAATGACTGTTTCCTTTCAACAAACAGCAGATGAATATTATATTTCCTGTAAAATAGCTGTTTTAAATAAAGAGTGCATGTTTCTGTAGGGCTACTGGGGACCACGTTCGCTAATCACAGCTCAGGATCCATTGCCAGACACCTTTGCTGACTTTTGGTCAATGGTTTGCCAGAAGAAATTATCTACTATAGTCATGCTTTCAGAGCACAAAGAGGTGAGAACTATACACCTGCATCCTTACAAAGATACGTAAGGTTTTAGGGTAAACTTTAATTTTTACTTTATCTCCATTTGATGACAGGACGACGAAGCAATTTACTGGAGTAAAGAAAAGAAGACATTCGGAGACTATGAGGTAGAAGTTTCAAATATAGAAATGACTCCGAATTTCATCACCCGCAACATGCTGGTCCGATATGTCAAGGTAACATCTATCGCCATCTATATCAACATATCTATGACAGTTTGACATTTTATGATGGCTTACTCAAAACTAAACGACTCTGTCAACAGCGAAAAGAGAGTCGGCTGGTGAAACACTTCCAGTTCCTAAAATGGGAGGGCACAGATCTGCCAGAGAAACCTCAGGAACTCATAGATATGATTAAGGAGGTTAAACGCAGCTGTGTGGGCAGCAAAAAACAGAGGATGCCGATCGTCGTCCACTGCAAGTATGTAAACTCACAGAACCCGTCATTGTTTAGCAAGTAACACATAGATAATAAAAAACAAGCATAGTAAACTTTCATCTCATACATGCTTTCTAATCTTTACTTAGACCCACTGTAAGCTTCAATTAAAAGGACACATATCATACATAGCTTTCCCTTTTCTACTGTAAAATGTTTTTTATTTCCATGTCTGAAAATATGTAAAAATATGAAAGTAAAAAAAGCTAGTGCAAGGCTGAAAACTCAAAATGTAGAAATTAATGCATAAAAAAATGCCAACCTGATTTTAAATTACTCTGGTAGTTAAATTTGAGGTCATAAGAAAAAGATTTGCTTAATGAGGAGGATAAAGATAAGATAAGATAACGGTTGTAGAGAGCAGCAGCTTAGAGACCTTACAGACCAACACTAAAGAGTCATTTGAAAGCTGCCAGAGATCCTCCCGTACTTCACCACCATCGGGATAAATGAGTTGCTCAAGCTCAGCTGAACAACTGATATTTATACACTGATAAATGGTAGCTTTCAGATTACACATTTTAATTTCTGATTCAGTGTTAATTTGTATTGTTTAATAATGCCCACATTACTTTTCACTATGACACCATGCAGTTGTGCAATTGGTGGTGGGAGTATGTAGGAGGAACGCTAGCAAGAGCAGGGAACACGTGCTACAGAGGAATAAATGACTGTTTTCCGCATGTTAAAAATTTAGAAACCATACAATACCAGATCTCAAAGGCAGTTTAGCGTCATACATGAATATTCAGATTATAATCTGTATCAAGTTTACGACAGATTGGGATTTTTCTTCCCAAATTTGTGTAATGTATTTGTGACTTTAAGGGGGGAGGGTTTGATTGTTTTAACTAGTTATTATTCTAATTAGGCTTAGATTTAGTTTTTACTAGCTATTATACTAATAGTTTTTCATTTTATTGTCATACTTAGGTTAATCTTATAGGCACATAATTCAAACTCTAACCCCTTTATTGTTTATATATTATATTGTAATTATATATTTGTATATGTCAGTACATTTTAGCTCGTTTTATATTACTACACTATGGTTCCAATTTGTTATATCTTTTAACTTTGTTAACTCTGCCACTTGTTAAGTAATCCATTTACACAGCCAGATCCAGACCCCTCTGCTGCTCTAACAGTCACATATAACATTGCAAACTAAAGAAGGGCCCTCATGTGGTGCTAATATTTACTACAACAGCGGTAAACATGGTGACTGTCACAACTTGTATCACTTTGAGGATGTTCTGTGCTGTAGTGATGTAATTGTAGTGAATGTAATGTAAATGTTAAAAAAGCCGGATGTACCACATAAACTTGGAAAGTCTATCTGCGTTTACTGTATTTTACCCAAGCTCACATGGTTGGCACTAAGGCCTGACTTCAATTAATGCTACACATGGGATGGATGTAAGGGAAGCTAAAATACTGATGTAAAATTCAACTACATCTGCAGTCAAACACAGACTCACTCACTTGGCCTTAACATTGTTTTCCTTGTAACTAACTTTAAAAAAATCCAAAAGCATAAAACTGAGAAAAAAGCACCAAAATAAGATATTTTCAAAGACCTTGAGGATAATATCTGATGATACTACTTTAAAAGATAAAGAAATATTCTCCTTTAAAGGAAATTATAAGGTAGTTTTGAAATGTCTGCAAGGTACTGCATAATTAGGAATTTCACAGGAGAGTTAAAAGGCAAACTTATTAGACTTATTATTGTATCGTGTACATTTCAGAGCCATTAAATGTAAGTCTGAGTTGATCACAAACATAAACACATGCATTCTGAAATATTTAAAGGTCTAAATAAAAGTGGGACATCACAAGATTTTAAGTAATTTAAAACCAGATGAGTAATAAAAAAACAAACCTGATGCTTTATTTTAAGTTCTGTTTGTTTGTGTGCTTCAGTGACGGATCGACCCGTTCAGGAATTTTCTGTGCCCTGTGGAACCTGCTGGACAGTGCAGAGACTGAGAACCTGGTTGATGTTTTCCAAGTGGTCAAAACTCTACGCAAGGAGAGGAAGGGGATGATCCTCAGCTCGGTAATAAAACAACACACACACATTTCAGACAAATTGCAAATTATATTAAAATACTCATAAAAATATTTGTAGTTCAGGCTTATTAATTATAAAACATCAATCATAATTAAGGTAAAAACAAATATGCACATAGTAATCATGCAACTACTGTTGCTACCACAACAACTGTCAATAGTATTAGTGATAAGAAAAAATAAATTAATAAAATAAATAAACAAAAATAATATGAAAATAAATAACAGTATGCTCTGATAATACTACTCTAATATTTGTTCATTTAAATGTTTATTAATGCAGTTTTTAGGCAGGAAACTTGTATGACTACATGTTAGTTTTCTTCATGTTCATGTTAAAAGCCTAAAAGGATTTCACAAAAAACTATAGATCTGAAAACATAAGGAAATTCATTTTTTCATGAAAACCTATTAGTAATTTAACACAGATAACGTCTAGTATTTAGCAACTACCGGTACTCTCTGACTTTTTCCTACTCTGTGAGTCTAAAGGTGAGGTTTAGCTTTAAATGCACTTTATTATTACAACAGAACATTCTCATGCATAAAATGTTTTGGTAATAAAGACATTTTGGTTGTTTACTACATTAGAAGAAAAATAAAATAATGAACATGTACAATATAATCTGCCAATTTGTGACTCTATGCATGAAGCTTTTTGCTAAAATTGCACAATACAGAGTGATACGGTTATTCTCCAATAAAAGCTTCAGCAGCATCAATTTTTCCTGTTTCTTTAATCTATTTCACTCACAGGAGCAGTATCAGTTCCTCTACAAAGCCCTAGAGGGCGCCTTCCCAGTCCAGAACGGAGAAGTGAAAGCAGTAAAGGCTGCAGCCACCGACAGCGTTCAGATTGTCAATGAAACCAAAGAAGCAGCAGCAGAAAAGCAACCAGCTGAGACGGTTGAGGAGCCAGCCAGCACTACCAGCAGCGACCGACAGGCGGAGACAGAGACCACTCCTCTGGTGGCTGACAGCGAGAAACCAAAGGAGGAAGAAGAGCATGCCATAGAGAGCAGCTCCCCCACAGACACCAAACCACAGGAGGAAACCAGCAACGGCCCCACTGTCACAGTGGATGCCTGAGATGACAGGGCCCTTCAACCCTGAGTCCTTAATGCTTCAGTTTATTGATTTATAAAAGTTACATTATGAATGTATAAACATTGTAAAGATTTAACTCAGTATGAGTCTAGGTGGAAACGGAAAAGAATTTAAATAAAACATTAGTGTTATAACTTCATATTTTGGATTTCTGTAATTTATATACATTCTGAATAAAAGATTATTTTCCCTTCTGGCAAATTACTAGAACTGCTGTTGTCAAACTATATAACATAATTATAATTTAATGTAAAATTGAAACCAACAGTTGAAGTTTAAATACACAGTAGATGAGTCTTATTGTTTCATACTCTAAGTTTAAAAAGAGTTAAATTTAGCATGTATTTTTGGTTTCTTGCTATTGCTGTTCTCACACACTCTGCAGTCTATATTCACATATTGTGTATCTGATAATAATTTAGCTGTTAACTTTAACATTCATTATGTACTGCTGTATTTTTTTTCATGAAACAAAATTGAAATATATTGTATTTATACAAACCTGCTTATTGTTAAAGTAAAAATGAACTCCCAAAAGATATTTTTCATGAAAATTAAAAAAGACATGTTTAACTATTTTGGATTTCTATGCTATACTCAAAAACTGTTTAATATGTCCCTGCCAGCAGTAATAAACAGTATTGTATTAAAGTTCTTTCTATTGTGGTGTACAAAAAGTCTTTTGGGGTATGAGCAAATTACACTTCTACACTTAGTTACATTTAATCTGCTTATTTAATGTTAAGCTGGATTTAATTATTAAGACAAAATCTGTTAGTTAAGCACAAATTAAGCATATTTCATTCAAGTAGTGGGGTTGAATGACCTTTTAATTGTACAGTAATGCTATGATTAGATTTATACCAAAGATTTTTGCATTGGATTGTCCTACAAGACAAATGAGTTCATGACATTTTTTAGTTTGTGCAATGACTTTCTATTAAAAATGAAAAGATTGAAGATTCTTTATTCTTTTGTTGTTTGTCACAAGTAATTTATCATGGTGTCAGTAAGAAATAACCTGAATTAAAAAAAAAAGGTTTTCAAACAGTGTCTTACCCTGAAAACACTTTCTAGCTGTTCTTTCCTAAATTGTTTAGCAGTTTAATTAAATCCTGGTTCAGAGTCAAATAGCAAAACAAAGGGAAGGATGATCCACTCTTAGATCTCCCCTTTAAAAAGTTAATAAATCTATATGCTACATGGCTTATTGATGCTTGTGTATCATTAGTTTTCATCTCAGGTCTGCTCTCAGAGTGACCAGTACTCCCTTGCAACCTCAGAGGGACCGATGGCTGGCAGAGCGACTGCAGGAGAAGACCAGAGAGTCAAGAAATAGAGGGAGGGAACCATAACAGTCCATACCTGACCTGAACCGACGGACGTCCTCATCTGGAAGTTTTCCCTGGGCTCCAGATTTC